>NW_019733319.1:539385-632511 GCF_002891405.2 Cryptotermes secundus | reverse complement strand
ACAAAGATAAATTCAAATTAAATTCTGATGTCTATAACATGAATACTAGACAAAAATATAACTTCCACCTACCCTCATCAACTTTATCAGTATATCAAAAAGGAGTCTACTTTACTGGCATAAAAGTGTTCAACAATCTGCCACAAAGTATTAAAAACTTGGGCAATGATACTAAAAAGTTTAAATCAGAGTTAAAGAATTATCTACATGCTCATTCCTTCTACTCTTTAGATGAATACTTCAATGTAAATAGAGAATTATGTAAAATTAAGTTATATTAATTTTTAAGCTAAAATTGCCTGTACTTATGTATGCAACCTTTTGACTTGTTCTGTATCCAAAGGTACTAACCTACTTAGGATTTATAGAAATTTATAGAATTTATAGAAATGTAAATAAATTCAATTCAATTCAATTCAGGCCTTGTGCATCAATCCTGCTTTCTTCCAGCCATAATTCCAATTTAGTTGTCTTAAGGCCTAAGTCCAGAATAAGTAGAGTGATTTCCTAGTAGCAAAATATAACTTAGATGTCCTTGCGATCCTTCTTTAATCACTTGCTTAAATTATCCATCCAGTCACTATTGTTAGGTTTCATAGCATATACACTTGGTCATCGACTTAACGACTGACTTCCATTCTGACTGACAGGTTGTAAGTCGATCTGATCGTATGTCAGCCATATATTTATTAACAGTATTTTTCAACCTTTCTAATTTTTTATCGTTTTTATAATTTATTTTTAAAAACTTTTACATTTGGTTGTAAGTGCAGCCGGTCGTAAGTCGACGACCAAGTGTAGTGCTTTCTAAATTGAGGTTGTTAGCTTCATGGTAACCACTAACCTGGAAGACCAGGAACTACCTTTCATCTTATCCCTACCCTTCAGCTTGCCTAGCATGGGTGACTACCAGAAGCTTCTCCTTACCTCATATGAGTAGTTCCACACAGGGAGGAATCAATTTAGAAATGCTTGCTGTTAGAAACATGTGGACACTGTGTTCATTTCATATATGTGCATTGATTTATTCTTACATGAACAATACAAAGTAACTACTTCTTAGGCCACGCCACAGCTGAAGCAGTTAGTCGCTGGTTTCCCACTGCAGCAGCCCGGCTTTGATCCTGGGTCTGGTCAAGTGAGATCTGTGGTGGAAAAAGTGGCGATGAGGCAGGTTTCCTCCGAGTACTTCGGTTTCCCTTGCCAATCTTCATTCCACCAATTGCTCCACAATCACCCTCACCTATCATCTGGGCCTGGTACAATAGGCCAGAAGTGGCTGCAGTACAAGGGACTTAGTCCCACCCCACTAGCAATAAAAAGAAACTTCTTAAATGGTAGGTTAAAATCTAGGATTATGGTCTGAGAGAATTAAGTTTGGTGATATGTAACATCAGAAAAATGGTGTAAGGAAGAACATAACATGAAAATTACAGCAGCAATAAAGAAAATACTGTAAAAAGTCCCGATTACAGCCAAGGCACAACTTTCATCTTTTCACTAATATACAAATGTTACTGCAGTGATACTGCTCTTAGAATGCACATACTGTCATACTATCATTGATGCATAGGCCTCCTTAATGACTGATTTTAACTTCTTAATTGATTGATTTCAGAGTCATATGGGTGCAATTGTTAAGGTACCATGCACTGCCACTTACAGAACTGAAGAAGCTTACAGAGCAGAAAAGAAATGAATTAAGGGGGCTGCCCTAGCATGTAAAAGCACTGCACTTAAAGGGTTAAGGCCATTTTCTAGTTCAACGAGACTCACATCAGCAAGTGACGTCATGCAGAGTGGGCAGGCAAAGCTGTAGTCCAGACAGCGGTCCAGACACATCCAGCAGTACGTGTGCCCACATGGTGTTGTAACTGGCTGCCACAATGTGCGGCAACACAACACACAGTCAAAATCTGCTGGGTCAACAAGATCTGGGTTCACAGACAGATCCATCAGCTTTACATCCAGCCCTGCAGCAGACATTTATATTAAGCTCTGAAGTTTTATTGTTTATAGGTTATTTTAGTGTTTAACTTTTCCATGTGATGGAACACTGATATAGTTTTATCCACCACAGCACATCAAATATAAAGCTGTGTGTGTGTGTGTGTGTGTGTGCGTGCAAGAATGTGTAGTGTGTTTGAGGAAGTGTGGATGTGTGCGTGTGTGTGCATGCAAGAATGTGTGAGTGTTTGAGACAGTGTGGGCGTTGAGTGTGTGCGCATGCAAGAATGTGTGTGTTTGAGAGAGTGGATGTGTGAGTGTGTGTGCATGCAAGAATGTGTGAGTGTTTGAGAGCGAGTGGATGTGTGAGTGTGTGTGCATGCAAGAATGTCTGAGTGTTTGAGAGAGAGTGGATGTGTGTGTTTGAGAGAGTGCAGATGTGTGAGTGTTTGAGAGAGAGTGGTTGCGTGAGTGTGTGTGTGCATGCAAGAATGTGTAGTGTGTGTGCATGCAAGAATGTGTGAGTGTTTGAGACAGTGTGGGCATTGAGTGTGTGAGAGTGTGTGCGCATGCAAGAATGTGTGTGTTTGAGAGAGTGGATGTGTGAGAGTGTGTGCATGCAAGAATGTGTGAGTGTTTGAGAGAGTGGATGTGTGAGAGAGTGTGTGCATGCAAGAATGTGTGAGTGCTTGGGAGAGTGGGTGTGTGAGAGTGAGATTGAGTGTAGTGTGTGCCACAGCATCATAGTTTAAATGAATATAAGAATCAGTATGAGCTGGGACACCTCCGTCACTATGACAACTGGCTATGGTCTGAAGGGCTGAGATGTGATACCCAGTAGTCACACAGATTTTTATTGTATGATAAAGCCTTCTATATCCTAGGTGATGATCACTGTTATGGATTACTCAAAGAAAAATAAAATGAATGAATGAATGAATTTATGTCCAGGGCATAGATTTTTGTCTATGTCAGTGTGTCCAGTCTGGCTCTGGCCCCACCCAGGCTCATGTCCAATGAAGACCAGGATCTCTTTCTTAAGAGCAAAGTGGCCAGGGCAAGAAGCTGAACACTCACCTCCATTTAGTGTTGGGGTTTGCATGAAGCTATATTTCCACTCTCTCATAAGCCTTCATGGCATACCTTTTACTTTTAGGAAACAGCAATAAATAATAAGTGTGACAAACAAACAAGATACTGTTGTAAGCGTAAGAATACGGTAAATCCTTGATTTAACAGGCCCTGAATTAACAGACAAAATTCTTTGGTGCTTCCCCGTTAATCTCTTGTTGATATGTTGGTACCTCACCATAAGAGTCTGGTTGATATGTCATGTATGCGTACTTTGTCAGTCATACTGCAAATGTAATGTGGATCTAGTACATAGATCACTCTATCAGAAAATAAATTTGTGTTGTGCTGTGTTCGGTTAGAATTGATTTAAAAATTAGAAACAGGAGCATCTATTACATGTGTTTGTGAGAAATAATAATATCTGGATTTAACAGACATTATGCAGACCCAAATTAGTCCGTTAAATCAAGCATATGCTGTAGTTAATTAACAGTGCTGTATAGAATTATGAAATTTTCTAGTTATCTTTCAATGAACATTGAAGACATTAATTCATAAATAAGTTCGTACCTTCACCCAGAGTTCATATGGTGCTGTGATAAGAGAATTTCCATAAGTTATTTCATATTATATGCATAAATTCTGTAACAATCTCATAACAAACCAATAATGTTAACAACTCACGCTTTATCCTGTCGACTTCCTGGAAGATGTGATCTATCAGACAATGGAGTCTTGTGTTCTCTTGTGGAACTAGCGGAGCTGTTGAACCACCAAGCGATGTTGACGCCAACCTATGTGGTGCCTACAAAGAAAAAAATTTGTCTCAAAATGCTCAATAACAGTTAAGTCTAAAGCTGATAATAAAATATCACCTATTTCTAAAGAAATGATATTCCTTATTTCAAATTCTGGTTATGTCACAAAAGTAGGCTGTGTATTATATTCATAAATTTATCAGGTACTTGGTTTTAAGCTGCCACCAAAAATACAATATGCAGGCAGTTTCTTTAAGGCAAATGTCAGAAAAAAATGTGCATTATTAAGCAGTTCAATAATCTTTTCAGTACCAACTGCTCACCAGTACAGATGTCCAGAATTGAGTACTATTTTAATTTACTTCAGTATGAATACCATCTTGTCCTCTTGATTATGCTGGCTGATATTACTTTTTATGAACACATCTAATTTGGTAACTATAGTGAAACCTCAATAATTTGGAATTCACGATAATTTGGAAAAAAAAATTGTTTTTCTTGCCCATTATGACCTCCAGAAGTTGGAATGAAATTAAAACAAAACCGCTCAAAAAGGCATGGAACAAACTCATTAGCAATGAAGAACTGGAGTTTGATCTTGAAGGAATAGGAGACTCGAGGAGTATTTGGAGCTGACTCGAGTGTTGTTTGTGACTGACTTAATAAGGATGAGGACTTCGGATACAAAAATTTCACCGAAGAAGAAATTACGCAAGCTGAAGAGGACGGAGGAGATGAGAAGACGGAGGAAATGTGTGCAAGTTACATTTTCATGAGCGAAGCAAAACTAGGACTCCGTCATCGGTTTTGTGGACTCTAACCCACAATACAACAAATATTACATAATGATGAGGGAAATGAGGCAAGACTCAGTGAAAGAACAGTATAAAGGAGGAACACAAACTGAAATAAGTGTATTTTTTAAACACAGTATCAATAATATTAAGTACGTAGGGTACCTAAAATGTTTTTAAGACTGATGTCAAAACTTTGATTTCTACATTTTATGACAGGTAAATTTATTTTTATGATATGCAATCTGAGTTTCAAAATAAAGTTGTATTATTTAAAAAGACACGTCCATTTTATAACTTTCCTGAACATATTGTCAGTAGCACGTCTATAAGTATAACTCAGATTTTCAATAATTTGGACAAGAGTTCACTCCCAATTAGTCTGACTTACTGAGGTCTTACTTCACTCTACTTTAGAAGGTAAATACATGAATATAGGCATTTAAGTATCTGTAACTTGTGGCCCAACCAAACACCCCTGAAATTATTTATCTGCTTTATTGCATGTTTAGGAATCCACTGCATTTATAACCAGAGAAACTGAGAACATTCCAAAAAATTATTAGTGAATAAAATGAAAATTAAATAAAAACTAGAATATAAGTCTTATAATTTAGAGAACCTGGAAATCTTCGTCTCCACTGGAGCTATCTTCATAGTCACTAGAGTTAAGGGCTGGATATGATGAAGCAAGGAAACGTGGACGCCGGCCCTGTAGAGAATAGGGAGCCAGTACACCAAGGGAGTGGCAGCGAGCTCGGAAGCCATCCGAGGCACCCACCAGCAAACGATGTAAAGCAAGTGTCACTTCATGGTGTACAGCTCCAATGTCATGATCAAGTGCCAGGCAGACTGAGAAAGACAGCAGAGCATCTTCATGCCTGCCAAGACTGGTCAGTGCCATTCCACGACGGTAGTGACCCTGCATCCAAACAAACAGGCATTAGAATGTGATATTATTCAGTTTAAACCTCCATTCCTCCTTACTGTATAGAAACTCCCCCAACATTTATCCACATAGTTACACGACGCACATTTATCAAACTCAAGGGAAAACATTCTTAGTCTGGGGAAGGGGTTTCTGTCACTATTTCTTGAACAAGAAAGGGTTATACAGATAATGTACACTGGAGTCATTATAATGCAAATAAGTAGCTTAATGATTGCAAGCCAGCACACTGGAGCATATTTTAAATCCTGACTTTTATATAAAAAAGTGCCTGTATCACTGCATACTGACAGAAAAATGACCTTTACATTCCCAATGACGATAGTTCTTTACCATCTCACACTTCTGCTGTAGAGCTAAAGTAGGAAAATTTCAAACTCTTGAATAAAACAATAATTTACTCACTTTGCCCCATGTTGGACACAATCTCACAATAGCGTCAGCATCGTCAAGAGCTGCCTGGAATCGGTTCAGTCGTAAGAGAGCATGGGAGCGGTTGCTGAGTACAAGATGGTTGGTTGGAGCTGTGAAAAAGAGAGGAAACAGTTACTTCCCTGATGCATACAACAGAGTTTAAGTACTACTACAAAAGATGGCTAAAGTGGTAACACTCCTGACTTATAATTAGGAGGATCCCAGTTTGAATCCAGGCCACAACACCAACTATCCTGACTGAAGTTTTTGATCTTTCACTCTAAGAGAATGTCAGGACAGTACTACAAAACAGGCCATGACAGTTTCAGTAATCAACCTACCATTCAATGCTACATAATCATAGTCTGAAACACTGACGGCTTGGTTATACAAAGCATATCTAAATTTAACATTGCTAGAGATCCAGTGCTCGAAATGGAACTGAAACTAAAAACAATTCCTTCATAAATATCTGTGACTCAGCAAATCCCTTATCTGAGGAACTTTTTCGGTCTTAAATAATAGTGACAAAACTATCCAACAGAATTTTATTTAAGAGAGTTAGGACCCTTGAAATTATAAGAAAAAATCCTAAGAAAAAGAAAGAACTGTCAAATTTCTGTTCATTTATTCATAGCATAAGTGGAGTACACAAATTTTTCCACTGCTTACTTGACATTCTGCATAGCTCAGTGGCCTTGATGTTCATGTATAACACAAACAGATCTTATTTTTAGTTAATTACAATACTGATATCAAAGCCAGAGACATAAAATTTATTTTCCCTTGTACACTGTTCAATATGCACATTAAAATGAATTTCAAACACATATTGGAGATCATAAAATGAATAGGCCTATATATTCTGACACATACATTTTGTCCAATGAACTAATTTAAAAAAAAAACGTTATGTTGATTTCCAACTTAACCGGTATGGATAAAAATAAAATTTGTTATCAACATGTTCATAATTGTAATATATAACACTGCGTCACATACAGTTTGCACGTGTGCGTTTGTGAGTTTATGGTATATCGATATACAAAGTTTTACATGCAGCTCCAACAATTCATTATCGCCATCAAACTCAAACCTACACATATTCCACGTGGATGACATGTTTTGCTTTTACACTGCGTAAAAATGTAATATCAACAAAGGATTCATACATTTAAGAGTTTGTTATCAAAGAGAAATTTAGGACCAGCCGGGACTACATTAAGTGATCCTTATGTCACATCTCAGAAGTTCGCACAGACTCATACTGATATTGTTCACACCAAGGTCCATGAGAAATACTTCACAGGCTGAAGAGTCGTTACTGCGGGGGCGGACACAGTGATATCATGAATATGGAAAATAAGGAGATGGAATTCCTTTGTTAAAAATTTGATCCACTTAAAACTATTATATTTTGGTTGCATGTTCATGGTAATTGGGCAACCTTATACTACCACAGTCAATAAGTTCGGGGATTGTCCGCAAAGAGTCGTTGCAGTGCACTACAGCAGATAGGTTGAGGCACGATATGATGCCCTGTCAGTTCATCTCTCGTCACAGCAAGAGGCAGTTGTGTGCAAACAGTGTAAGCAGAACTACGGCCTCTATTGTGAACTGCAGTTAAATGCAAGTGGCGGAAATCGAAAATGTGGCAGTTTGAACAACGGGCAAACATCAAATTCTGCCAAAAACTAGGCAAATCCCTTATCGAAACGTTTAGCATATGAAGAATTGGCTGTTGCTACACGACAACGCCCCTGCACATCGCTCTGTTCTTGCCCAAGGGGAACAGGCAAGCCAACAGGTCACCGTTTTGCCACACCCTCTGTACTCACCTGATCTCGCACCATGCGATTTCTTTCTCTTTCTCCGCTTGAAAGCAAAGCTACGTGGCCGTAGATTTCAGTCGTCCGAGGAAGTAGTCATTTCCACAAGAAACGCCGTACGGGAATTTCCTGCCAATACGTTTCATTAATGTTGGCAGACTTGCATAGCGGCCAACGGCTATTATTTTTAAGGCCGTTGTGCATCTGTGTAAGTGTATGTGAAGGGCCGCGCCATAGCTCAAGCGGTTAGTCGCTGGCTTCCCACCGCGGCGGCCCGGGTTCGATCCCGGGTCTGGTCAAGTGAGATTTGTGGTGGACAAAGTGGCGCTGGGGCAGGTTCTCTCCGAGTACTTCGGTTTCCCCTGCCAATCTTCATTCCACCAATTGCTCCACAATCACCCTCACCTATCATCTGGGGCTGGTTCATTAGGCCAGAACTGGCTGCAGTACAAGGGACTTAGTCCCACCCCACTAACAATAAAAAAAAAGTGTATGTGAATACCTTGTAATATGATGCAATAAATCCAGTCCACGAACTTAATGACTGTACCACGTATTAGTGATGTCTTCTTAATTTGTGAGGATTAGTAAGCTTACCGGCGAATGCTCATTTCCATCTAGACAACAGGTTATATAACAACACATGGAGTGAGGTGTTGAGTCATTCAGCGATGGAGCTAATAATCTCAGTGCTAAAGTTCTTTTTATGTTCAGAAAACTGTGGAATGTACTTTCTTGTGTGCTGTTTTATAACGGTGTCAGTCGCTAAGCTAGACAGAGTCTAATGATGGGATGACATAAATGGAAGGAGTGATCATAGCCCAATCAATATACCATCCCGGCATTTCTGAGGAAAACCACGAAACCGTCAGGATAGCCACTGCCCTCGCTAGAATAGACACTCTTTTATAAAAGCAGTAACATGCATGGTAACACTCATATAGCAACTTAGCAAGCAACGGATCTAGCACCTACTGCGTTTACTGAGCGCTGAAAGGACAAGCGGCAGCGTAGTTGGTTGAGGCACTATGCTACAAGCCGGAAGGTCTCGGGTTCAAGTCCCGATTAAGTCACTGGATTTTTTTTTTCAATTGGCCTAATCCTTCCAGCCGCACTATGGCCTTGAGATCGACTCAGCCTCTAACAGAAATGAGTACCAGGAATATTCTTGGTGGTAAAGGGCGGCCGGCGCGTAGGGCTCACAACCTTACCGCTTCTATGAGCCGATTGTCTAGAGGATGTGGGTACTTGGAGAAGAGTACAAGTTATGAAGCTCCTCATTATGCAGGTTCCTCCAACCTTCTGTCACTTCATCGCTCTTCAGTCCTCAGGTTGCGGATGGAGGAGACGCCCTCCAGGTATGGAGGGAAACCGTGTATTGAATAAGCAGTCGCGGACAGCCGACAAGGGGTAGTCCTCCACCTTGGGGGTTGGGCGTGGGGCTAACAACTCCTCACCGTGATAAAAAAAATAGGCCTGTTGCGAAAATTTTCAAAAAGCGTCGGACCTGGACGGATCCTGTGGATATATACCAAAATTTGTATCACCTTATTTTCCTTTATATCAATTCATAAGTTTTCTGGTTCACTGTTAGCATAGTTCGTATGTCTGTAGATCTGATGCTGAAATGTCAAAACATTTCTTGGGCATACATTTTCATATTCGTGATATGTTCGTCGTTCCAAGTAAAAAGCTGTCCTTGTGCTTAATTCAGCAGCATGTCATGAAGACGTATGGAGGAGTGAAGCTAGACCTATATCTCCAGGAATTCTTAACCTCAGCACAAGATGGAGGTGATTGGTTATGTTCACACCCCGGCCGTTCTATTCCTGGAGAAGAGTCCCGGCACCTACTGGATGGATGTGTCCCAGGTAAGGTAAAGGTATTCTGTAACAGGCCATGGAGGTCCATTGGGTTGCGAGACGCTGAGGCTCACACATTTTCTGACAATCGGATCACAGATAGCGATGAGGCTGCCAGCCTTACACGCTGGCTACCCTTATCCCCAGGAAAATTCCTGGTACCCATTACTGTTAGAGACTGAGTCGGCCCCAGGGCCATAGTGCGGCTAGAAGTATTACGTCAATTGAAAAATCCAATAAGCTCATCGGGAATCGAACCCGGGACCTTCCGACTTGTAGCACACTGCTTCGACCAACTACGCTACAGGGTGCCCCTTGATGCGTCCCGCAACTAGTCTAAACATGGTGGAGAACAGAGAAATCTCTACCTGTACCAAGAATCTTCTTCAGCCCATAGTCCAGCCCCTACACTCGATAAGCTATATCGAGATTAATACAAAGGGTTCTGCAGCAAGATCGCATTCCAACACAATTTCGTATCGGGTGTTTAAAGAAAAATAAATTCCAATTTAATTCCCAATAGACATATCACGGATCTACCAGGAAGACATGGATCGCATTCGGAAGCAGAGTTTATAGGCAGGGGTGTGAAATGTGGGGGGGCCTAAGACGGCAGTCATCTCCGTAACTTTTACATGGCAGACAGATGTAGGGCCTAGTTACGTGTACCGCGTGATTAAAGAGGCATTTTGACCACATGATTTGTGGTGTTTCGTCATTAGAACAAAGGGCGATTGTTTCCTCATATAACATCAACCGACTGATATTTGTAAGGAAAACGCAGTAAGTTCTCTTGGCAGCAAGAACCCAATTTAAAAGAAATACTTAGATTAATTTCGCCTTACAAAGCATTAAGATGTTTCCAGTGTTGCATAGTACTATAACAATATATTCCTATACGTATATACTCATTGGCCGGTCACGGTAGCCGAGCGGTCTAAGGCATGTACTGTCTTCGCTCGCTTGGAAACCGGGATCGTGGGTTCGAATCCCACTCAGGGCATGGATGTTTAGTTTGTGTGTGCGTTTTTCCGTGTTTGTATACAGGTAGAGGCCTTGCGAGGAGCTGATCACCCGCCCAAGGAGTCCTACCGAATGTCTAAGATCTAGTAAACCAAAGTGAAACGGAGAGTTTCATGGAGGTAGGCCTAGGCCCACTGTGGCTGTAGTGCCAAGGGGAATATATATATATACTCATTGAATAATTAAGAAGCAGCCGATCGAGTCCCACTAAAAGCATGGATGTCTCTCTGCGTTTATTCTGTTTGTGTTGTCCTGTGTGTAGGTAGCGGCATTGCGACGGGCTGATCACTCGTCCAAGGAGTTCTACAGTCTGTGTAAAAGAAATATTACGAAACTGAAGAAAAGGCCACGGCTTAACAAAGGGCTGTAGCGACACTGATGAATGAAAAATAAATTATTATTAAGTAATTAGCCACGTAACCTCAATACTGCAAAATGTTATACAGAAATTAAATTTCCTAGTCTGTAATAACGCGGTATCTTACAATGTCATTTCAGGTACGCAGTGACCAAGGTACAAGGAAGTAAAGAGTGAACAGGGCATGGACGTATGTCGTTTCTCGTCTCGTACAAGGATTTCGAACTGAAAAAGTAGGAAACCTTTCTACGCACTACTTTTGTAACTGTTCAATTTATTAAATATGAAGGTTAATCCCACTAAAGCAAATATGAGTAACTAGCTAAAAAAATAAAACAGCAGTGAGAAGAATAAACATAAAAAGTGAAAGGTTTCTTTGAATTGACTCATACGGAGCGCATGACCTAACGTCATTACATAAATGACTAACTTGTTCGTCTTCATCTGCACAGAGCATGCGCTCCTCGCTGCAGTTAAGAAATCATGCATCGCTGAGAGCACTATTACATACACAACACGGTAAATCAAATGGCCACTTCCCTCTGACGTCAGACTCGCTACGACTTATATTAATCGATGCTAATTTGTCGCTCGTGAATCCCTGAACGGTGATACCCAGCTATACGTAACGCATCTGTTTTCTGTATCCTGCTTGTTACAGCATCACGGTATAAAGTAGCCGTCTACACAACAATTGTTAACGAAGTTAATAAGGTCGATACTGATTTTTATCGATATTATTCTTCAGATCATCACTCACTCACTCATGGACATAAGCCCTTCTTGAGAAGCCGCCAATAGTGTACCTTCCCAGCATTTTATGGAACCCGAAGGTTCATTATCGTGTTCACAAGAGCTCTCCACTGGTCCCTATCCTGAGCCAGATAAACCCAATCTATACCATCCCATCCTATCTCTCTAAGATTCATTTTAATTTTGTCTCTCACCTACGTCTTGATCTTCCTAGTGGACTCTTTCCTTCTGGCTTTCCCACCAATATATTCCTCGTCTCCTCCATTCGTACTCTATGCCCTGCCCATCTCACACTCCTTGACTTGATCACTCTAATTTATACTTGGAGAAGAGTACAAGTTATGAAGCTCCTCATTATGCAGTTCTCTCCAACCGCCTGTCACTTCATCTTTCTTCGGTCCAAATATTCTCATCAACACCCTGTTCTCAAACACCGTCAGTCTGTGTTCCTCCCTTAATGTCAGAAACCAAGTTTCACACCCATACAACAGATCATCATGTGGTTCAGTGATAAGACACATAATCACTGAGTTGCAAATTGAAATGGATTCATATCTCACAATGAAGTTGTGTCATAAAAGTGAAGTACTGAAGTGTAAAAAACCTGTACATGAAACTAAGGCCCAAAAATAACATCCGGCAGATGACCACCATTCCGCTGCGGGCACTCGGTAAGTCTCCTTGCAGCATCTCTACGGGAATTCGTTCAACTTCTTCCCGAATTCGATGTTTCAACTCCTGAACTGTGTGGGGTGCTGGAGCTTTGAAAACTTGGAATTTCAGATACCCCCAGACAAAAAATCACATGTGGGGAGATCAGGTGATCTGTCTGGCCATATGATGTCCCCATATCTGGAGATAACATGGTTAGGAAACAGGTTATTCACAACTGCCCCATCTTGCTCGAGAAAGCGTCTTCCTTGCCTGGAAGACGAGAACGTGCAGGAGCTATGAAGCTCTCCAACATGTGAACGTAACGTGGTCCAGTCATAGTTACAGCCTTTCCCACTCGTCTTCAAAGAAGTACAGGCCAATAATTCCAGACGAAGATATCGAGCACCGTACTGTGACTTCGGAACTGTGAAGTGGTCTCTCATAATTACTTTGAGGTTTGTGGCTGACCAATAGCGGAAATTTTGCTTGTTAAGGAATTAATTCACAAGTGTGGAGGCAGAGCACGCAGACATATCAGTCATACGGTCCTTAGAAACTTCTCATAGAAACATTTGCCTAATGTCTGACGATGCGTTAAGAAACAGTACCACTTAAGGCACAACGTCTTATAGGTCAGAAATTGTCTTCTGTGTGATTCGGTCAGGGCGAAAATCTTATAACAATTCCACCCTAAGGATAACTGAGATTACTAACCTGAACTGCAATGTTTTACGCTTTTATGTTTATAGGGGTATTAGATCTATTAATACAAGAATGAGGACATGGGGATGACGTACGTACATTTATTGATACAAAGTTACTCTATTCCTCATCTGATAAACTGAAAAGCTGCAGGTGACAGACCCATATATACGTATATACACACACAGGAAATAATGCCAAGACATCAACGGCTGATATGTCATTAATAACCTAATAAGATTCACGTCTCTAATTCCAGCAAAACATAACTCACTATAAACGAGGAACTTCTTAACTTGTACCCTTCTCCAAGTATAATTACGTAGAATGATCAAGTCAAGGAGTATGAGATGACAGGGAATGTAGCACGAATGGGAACAAGAGGAATGCATATAGGATATTGGTGGGAAAGCCAGAAGGAAAGAGACCACTAGGAAGACCAAAACGTAGGTGGGTGGACAATATTAAAATGAAGAATGCCGTCTTCTGGGATGTGGCGCCATGTAGATCTTCTGCGAACCGCCGTTTCCACAAGATCTACATGGCGCCACATCCCACAATGTGTAAGTAGCATAGTGACCAGTGGAGGGTTCTCGTGAACACGGCAACGAACCTTCGGGTTCCATAAAATGCTGAGAAGTTCTTGAGTAGCTGCACAATGTGCGTCTTCTCAAGAAGGGTTCAGCTCCATGAGTGAGTGATAACTCGCTATAAATGAACCAAGGAGGATAGGCTGGACATGTAACACAAATGTTTCGACAATAAATGCGTAAACATGTTAGCAGGAAATCGTACGACGAATAGATCGGCCGGAAGGCCTCTGCGTAAATGGGATAAATCGAAATGGCTCATAGTGGAACAGGTTGCAAAGGGAGAGTTGCACTGAACCGGATCGTGACAAGGGCTCTTATGATCACAGTAATGAATCCTGTTTCCATAAAATGTTGGAATTCCCTGATCAGTTGCGCAACTTTTCATTTACTTAGCTCCTTGGTTTGTTTGACTATGACCACGGTGTCGTGCTCAATCAGGTCTATTATCCAAACGTAAAGCGAAGAGAACCGACAGGCGTGGGAGGAGGGGCAGTAACATTCATTAGTAAAAATGTGCCCGCAAACGCTAATAACAGCACGAATACAATACTTGATACAGTCAGAATTCACATTTACAGTCCCTGCAGACAGTAACCAATATTCACGATTAGTTGAGAAATAGCCATGACCTGATATGGCAATATTTGCCGCGTTAAAACAGTTAATAATTCATCTTAAAACTGAAGTGTCGCTTGACAGTTCAGAGTGATTTCAAAGAATACAAAATTCTGTGGAAAATGACGGGTAGAGAGTCGGAAGCGAATCTCAATATCCAAGCAAGGACAGAACTATTCTGAAACACATGAAAAAATACAAAACCCACCTTCCGGCATGCAACGTCAGCTGCCTTGAATATTAACTGCAAAGGCAACACCTTCAGATGCCATTTGCGCTTTATTACAGGCCAGTCCATTTCGTAAACAGTACTGGTTCACAGATGCCAGGACAATGAGGCCAGGGACCTTTCCATGACGACAACGGTAGACACCATTAGCGCTTTTGTAACGATTTTAAATAATAGGTTCAAGCCTGGGATAGTGCTTGTGGTTTGTAACAATTATTGACGTCATAAATTTTCACTGTTTGCAGAAATGACGCGCTGTCATTGTATGTATTGTAGGAAGTTGCGAACATAAACGATGAATCACTATGTATTGCAGAAAACTGCGGGCATAAATGAGGAATCACTCTATGTTTTGTAGGAAATTGCGAACATAAACGAGGAATCACTATGTATTGCAGGAAACTGCGGGCATAAATGAGGAATCACTCTATGTGTTGTAGGAAATCGCGAACAAAAACGAGGAATCACTATGTATTGAAGGAAACTGTGGGCATAAATGAGGAATCACTCTATGTGTTGTAGGAAATCGCGAACAAAAACGAGGAATCACTATGTATTGCAGGAAACTGCGGGCATAAATGAGGAATCACTCTATGTGTTGTAGGAAATCGCGAACAAAAACGATGAATCACTATGTATGGCAGGAAACTGCGGGCATAAATGAGGAATCACTCTATGTGTTGTAGGAAATCGCGATCAAAAACGAGGAATCACTATGTATTGCAGGAAACTGCGGGCATAAATGATGAATCACTCTATTTATTGTAGGAAATCGCGAACAAAAACGAGGAATCACTATGTATTGCAGGAAACTGCGGGCATAAATGAGGAATCACTCTATGTATTGTAGGAAATCGCGAACAAAAACGAGGAATCGCTATGTATTGCAGGAAACTGCGGGCATAAATGAGGAATCACTCTATGTATTGTAGGAAATCGCGAACAAAAACGAGGAATCGCTATGTATTGCAGGAAACTGCGGGCATAAATGAGGAATCACTGTATGTACTGTTGAAAATTGCGAACATAAACGAGGAAGACCATCTGTTTCAGATGGTATATCAGAGCTGTTACAATATTTATCAACTATATTCAACACTCTAGCCAGCATTCCAGTGTTACCAACAACATACACAATTCTGTCCCACATCCACTCGGTACATAGACGAAATTATCCAGGACCATCTGTGTGAATTACGAAGCACCAGAATGGCTCAAATACTGCTCAGATATTCTACATTCGTCAGACACCGAAGAAGATATGCGAGCAGAATGACACAGAACCCAAGCCATTTATAAACTTAAAGAGAGACCATGAATCAGTTACTAGAAAATAATCGAACAACGCTCCCACTGAATTCTGCAGACTCACGAAACTACGTAGTTACACTGGAATTTGTTTATATGAAACCTGCAGTGAAGTCCGTATATATAAATATATGTCAGAAGCATTTCCTATTCACAGTGATCTCAAATATGGAGATGCTTCATCATCAGCGCTTTTCAAATTTGGTTTAGAGCATACCACTAGAGAAGTTCTAGGAAAATAAAGGGGGCCGGGGGCTCGAACTGAATTGAATCCCTCAGCTACTGGCCTATGTTGATGACGATATGTTTTTCCTTGTTTTAGTTGACGGATCAGGTCATCTGACCTCTTCCCATTCAGAATTAATCAGAAACTATGAATCTTACAGACAGTTGGCAGGACATCACAGATGGGGCATCAGCCCGTTGCAAGCCTGCTCCTTACACAGGACAAAAAAGAAAGCAGAAAAAGGCGTAGACATACATCCATGCCTCGAGAGGGATTCGAGCCCAAGATCCTAGTGATCAAGCACGCGAAGACATTTCATATCTTACACGGTGCAGTCACTGTTACAGACGATGCTAAGTTTACTGGGCAAAAATATAAACACCAAAAGAAAATTGCAGCTGCTTTCTTAGACGCTACCAAGGAGGGTGATCGAAAAGCAAACGCAAAATAAGAAAAAGTAAAAAAAAAAAAAAGAAAAGCTATCCCTGTAACAGGCTGTGAAGGCCCATAGGGTTGTGAGACTTTGAGGGTCCCACATTATCTAGACAATCGGCTCAAAGATGGCGGTAAGGTTGTCAGCTTTACGCGCCGGCCGCGCTTTATTCCCCAGGAAAATTATTTCATTAATTCCTGGTACTCATTTCTGTTAGAGGCTGAGTCTAACCCACGGCCATACTGCGGCTGGAAGGGTTAGGTACATTGAAAAAAAAAAATCCAATGACCTCATCGAGACTTGAACCCGCGACCTTGCGGCTTGTAGCATAGTGCCCCCAAAGCAAAATAAACGAATTATATATTCATGTCTTGATCACCATAATGCTGGGCATTCATAATATTGTAACAATTTGAGTGAATATACATGGGGTTTGGACTGGTAATCGGATTTATTGAACACTTAGAGATCGTAACTATAGCGCTAACGCTAATTCACACACTCTGCAGTTCACTAGAACACGCACTGAGTCTTCTCGGCCTGCTGCGTCTTCAGCAGTTTTCTGGTAACGGCTTCCAACGACGGACATTTGCTTGTCATGTATGGAAGAATGAAATTTCCGTCACCTGATGGCTCTCATTACATTGTCCTAATCTAAACCCTCCGCCGGTCACAGAAGCCCGGCGGTCTGACACATGTACTGCCTTTGCTCGCTCGGAAGGCGGAATCGTGGCTTCGAATCCCACATAAAGCATTGATGTTTGGTGTGTATATGCGTTTCTATGTTTGTGTTGTCCTGTGTTCAGGTATAGGCCTTGCGACGAGGTTATCACCCGTCCAAAGGAGTCCTGCTGTCTGTAAGAATGTTCATGAAACTGAGGAATCAGCCCTATGCTCCAAAGTGGGAGCTAGGGGAATCCTTTCCTTCACCGCAGGATGTACCTATCGCGAACTGAGGATGATCAAACCACTACGTCCCTGATAGCTTACCTTAATGCTCCGCCGCTTTGCACAGACATACCGTACTATGTCTTATATAAGGTCTGATTAGTGTGGCCATTGCATAAAACCTTGTTTTCTATTCCCTTGTTCTACAAGCTTATAAATAACAAAGAAGTCGTTACTGTGCTGAGATCTGTCTTAATGATCTCTCTTAATTCATTATGAACAGACAACAGCTTATCTTAATTCTGCGTCCGTAATAAGACGCACAATTCCATTAAGTTCACTTGCTAAAAATAACATTATTTCCCAAGAAAGAAAACAAAGATTACAAGAACATCTGGGGGAAAGAACATAACGCTTGCTTTTCTTCCACTGTTGCAATCCATACGGCAGGAGTGCAAGCAACAGGCACCGACATGCTGCCACATTTCCATTCAGACTGTCCTTCTAGGCATTAACACCAGCTCACAAAATGGGCCAGTATCAATAATATGTTATTCAACCATGTTTTATCATGTTATCAGTGTGTACTTTTGTTTTTTTGTTAAAGTGTTGCATCCTTGATATTTATCACATTTCTTCAAAACGTGTTCGTTAACATAAACTAGCCTGCTTTACGTTTCCGAATATTCATCACTAGGAAGGCTGTGCTTGTGCTGTCTGTCGCACTGACATTTATTGCTCGTTTCTAAAATGCAGATAATCTCTTAACATTATTCCTTGAACGGTAATACAGGGTGATTCATATAGAACCGGCCCGACGAAATGAGCTGTAATATAAAATATACCATACAGATATTAAAGTAATTTACACATATCTTATCTTGGATTGTGTGCCGTGATCAGAGCAGGTGTTGAAAGTATCCGCCGTTTTCAAGTAGGAACTAGAAACAATCGCTGTTCAAGAGTGTACTCCATGACTGTCGCCTGCGCACTGCAGACACGTTTCGGCATTGTCCTTGACCTTGCAGCATAAGGGCTGCCACTTGCCGGATCATGCGCACACCATTCGACTCAGCACGTCCCACGGATTATTATGTCGTAATTGTGAGCGGTTATATGCATCACCTGCGGAATTATTAGCAAATTCATCGGGCCGGTCCTATACGATTCACCCTGTATAATCTGTGTGGTTGGCTACATAACGAAGCTGTCAGTATCAAGACTTACCATCGGACCATAGGATAACCAATGAATTAGAAAGGACCTGAAAGGAAGCGGTCGTGGCATAATGGAGGTACTATCCTGGCGTTTGCCTATAGGGACTAGAGAAAACCACGAGAAATCTGCGCGGACAGCGGGTGCCCCGACCGAAATTCGAATCCAGCACCTCCTGAGCATAAGTCTAGAGCGACAAACCTAACTGAGCCCGTTCGGTGAGATACAAATACAACCAACTCTGTGGCCTGTAGTCCGCAAGCGAACTATACCGACCGAGTGACCGCCGCTTGCCGGCGAAGTTAGAGGGTGTCACGTGGTCAGCGCAACGGATCCTCACGGTTGTTAATCTCGGCTTTCTAGACCGGAGACGCTATTTCCATGAAGTAGCTCCTCAGTTGTCCTCACGAGGCTGAGCGGATCCCGTTCCAGACCCACTACTTCTCAGAAAATCTGGTAGCGCCGGGGATCGAACCTGGGGCCTCTGGATCTGTAGGCAGGAACTCTGACCACAGAGGCGGTCATAAGATACAAATGGAAAGCATAATCAAAAGTGAAGAATAGTACCAACGTGGTTTAATATTAACAGTGATATACAGGCACAACTTCATAACAATTCATTCACTCATTCATCAGTGGCTCTACAGCCCTTTGTTGGGCCCTGGCCTCTTCTTCAGTTTCGTAATCTTTCTTACACAGACGGTAGAACTCCTTGGACAGGGGACCAGCCCGTTGCAAGGCCACCTACACACAGAACACAAACAGAATAAACGCACACAGACATCCAAGCCTCAAGTGGGATTCGAACCCACGATCCCAGTGTTCGAGCAAGCTAAGGAAGTTCTTGCCTTAGACCACGCGACCCACCGCGATCTGCACTTCCATAAAAGTACATTACGGAATTACATTGCAAACTGGCCCAATGTAGGGGCTGAGGCTCTCGCAGCTGTGGTTATGAAGAGGCCCATCTTCTGGGAGGAACATAACGCCCCCCCCCCCTTTCAGGGCCGAATAATAAGCCAAGTATAAAAGCAACGTGAAAACAGGTAGCAAGTAGGAGACATGTTCCTCTGAAATGTCGGTTGACTTTCAAAGTATTACATCGCGTTATAAACTTGGCTCACGCGGTGGTGTTGTTGACTTCTCGGTCAGTCACTTGACGCTATATACGTAAATACTCGTAGTCTGGGTTGCTGATGGCGTAAAATGGCGACTGCAGATTGCAGCCACCTGCTCACGCTGCTCTTCTCTCGCGGATTTTTCTACCCTGAAGACAGAGAATATGTGTTCCTCTGAAACGTCGGTTCACACAAGATCTACATGGCTCCACATCCCAGAAGACGGCATTCCTCAACAAAAAAATGTCTTTATTACTTTCTTGAATCCCTTTGCTTCCATCCTCACGGGAAAGGCACTTCCTGACGAATGCCTGGTACCATTCGGTTCAAAAACTTACCGGCACCTTCTGCTATCTACAAACGTAATAACTAAAATAAACGAAATTCTTAACTTTATCTGTAGGTATGCAATCTGGTCTCTGGCGACAAGAAAGGAAAATTGTGACGAGGAGAATATTTGCACCCAACGAGGCGAACAGCAGGAAAATTGAGGAAACTGCACAATGAGGAACTCTATAATTTGCACACCCCAACAAATAGTATTAGGGTGACTAATCTAGCAGACTGGGATGGGCAACGTATGTAACACGCATGTAACAGATGATACATTCAGAAACATTTTAGTGGGTTCGTAAGACCGAATTTCGTATACAAGAAAACACCAGCCTCCTCCACCCACAAATCTCATAGACTAACCGGGTGTCGACGCAAGGTTTACATAATCACGCGACTAGCGCAGCACGTCTTGGCGCTGAATTGTTCTTTGTCTCCCTTTGAGTGATTACGCCTTCTGGCCTGTTCCCATTTAGATTCAATCTGAAGTTATGAATCTTATGCACGCCTTATATGGGGGAACAGCTATCTTGTGGCCGCCACACACAGAACAACATATACACAGAAAATAACGCTAACATATATCCATGCGAGTGGGATTCGAACCTAGGATTCCAGTGTTAAAGCGGGCGGAAAATGTTCTTGCCTTAAGCTGTGCGGCCATTATGACCGGCAGATTAATTATATTCTATTATTTTCCACTGTTTACATTATGAGCCGGGATAGCTCAGTCGGTACAGCTACTGGCTAGGGGCTGGAAGACAGAGAGGTCGGAGTTCGAGTACCAGTAGGGACAAGAATTTTCTCTTCTCCATGTCGTCCAGACCAGCTCTGGGGTCTACACAACCTCCTATTCAATGGGTACCGGGGACTCTTTTCCCGGGGCTAAAGCGGCCGGGGCGTGAAACTGACCACTCTCCTCAAACAAATGTCAGGGTCAAGAAAATGTGGCTCTATACATCCACTCCCCCCTAAGCCTTCATGGCAAATGTTTAATTGGTTAAGCCCAGAGACAACTTTACCTTTACTGCTTACATTACTCTAAGTACATTACATTTTTCTGTTTGCAATGAAAGGGTCGGGTGCATCAGCCCCACTCTTTACGACTTGAAGTGGAAACTTACGAATAAAACCAATTCGCCTTGGAACAGTTGTACACAGCCAATAACCTGGCAATCCAGGCACAGAAACCGGTTCGGCAAGAAGCCAAAGGCAAGTACCATACACTTCGCATAACATTAAATGGCAGATTAGAACGTTTCAACTCGGTTTGGGCTAAACGTGGGAATGAACACACTGAGGTCCTGTCACGAGAGGTGTTTTATTCTTCTTCTTGTTTTAGTTTTAATTACTTCGTACGGATAACGAAAATATCTGTTTTCATGCGTCACTTGGAGCACACATACAAAAACCTACTCCATCTGTTGTGAAACCCCGGTCTTTAAAACATGTTTCAAACAGGGACGCTGAAACTAACCAGTATTCATTTTCAATGCTTTCGTAATTAAGTCATAAATTTCGACAACAAACGAAGAATGCAGACGGCATTGAGTGTTACAAAATAACAAACAGCAAATATCGCTGAACGCAAAGAGATAAGAAGTTCTGAGAAGCAAAACAGCGACCACCAGCAGTATTTTCACGAATAAAATAATAAGGTAAGGTAAAGTTGTCCTGTGCCGGTCACGGTAGCCGAGCGGTCTAAGGCATGTACTGTCTTCGCTCGTGGATCGTGGGTTCGAATCCCACTCAGGGCATGGATGTTTAGTTTGTGTGTGTGCGTTTTTCTGTGTTTGTGTACAGGTAGAGGCCTTGCGACGAGCTGATCACCCGCCCAAGGAGTCCTACCGAATGTGTAAGATCTAGAAAAACCGAAGTGAACGAAGAAGTTCATGGACGTAGGCCCCACTGGGGCTGTGGTGCCAAGAAAAAAAAGTTGTCCCTGTGCTTAATTAATTAAGCACTTTGCCATGAAGACATATATATGGTAGTTTGGAGGCACAGCTCCACCATTCTTCATATCGGCACTAGATGGAAGTGAGTGGTCAGCTTCACGCCCCGGCCGCTTCACTCCCAGTATCCACTGGACTTATCTGGTCCCAGAGCCGATCTGGATGCTGTGAAGAAACGAAAATCTTGCCTTGCCGCGAATCGAACCAGCGCCGTTCAGCCAGTAGCCCGTCGCTATACCGACTGAGCTATCCCGATTCCACAAAAGAACAAAGAATTTAGTTTCAATCTTCTGATTTCTCCTCTTTTTCCCCCCCTGTATGTATTAAACAAGAAAGTAGCTACAAGTCATTCATACGCAGTACAAACCCGACTACGACGTTGTACTCTGTGTCATTCCTCACTTTCCCTCAAGAGATTCCCAGAACATACTGGAGGCTCTTACAACAGTTAAGAAAACAAATCTGATATTTATATTGTCACGATTTAGGTGTGTGACTGTAGACTGGGTATTGATTGGTAAATGGATTTACTGACCACTTGTATACACCACGCGAATCTACACTCTACAAATCACTGACATACAGACTACTTTCCTCAGTCTATACATTCTCCACTAGCCGTTTCCTGGCAACGGCTTCTACAGCGGCAAATTCTTCAGCTTCCCGCGCTCAGGTCCCCTTGTCACAGTTGGCCATGAAGAACTATTCTCAGCTGACAACTCAACTAACTGGGTCCCAGATCGGCGTCCGTTCCACAACAACCTCCTAGTCTTCTCTTCACTGATAACTGACAACTGAACTCTCTCACTCACCAACCAGCTACTTCACTCAACTGAACTGCTGATAGCTCTAACCAACGACTAATTCGTTGCTTCAAACTGTCCTGCTTATAACATCTATGCACGAACCGTATGGAAAACATCGTTTCCATTGTTATAGTACAACAATACCTCGACCGCTGCGTAGAAACGGGTGTTTGATTATCCGCCTACTGCATAGCAACGGCTGTACTGATTGTCCTTTAAGAGGTGTCTGCCCAGCAACGGGTCTACACACCACAATATGCAACCATCCATTACTGACCACATTTTACACAGAACTCAAACAGAACTCCATTAACCATCCAAAATGTGGCCTTCCGTTCAAAACATTACTTCAAGACATAAAACACGACCTCTTTTACGGCAATGAACTAAACATTCGATATGACGTATAATAGAGGGAATGATGAATACAAATTATACACTCCTCGACAGTGTACACATTTTATGTAAACTTTATTTCTACACAACGTAATATAACGCAAGGAACACGAAAATGATTGTGAAATTTTAACATTTTTGAGTCAGGTGTAAATCTGCAAACCATAACTCCCTCCCCGACCTAATCCTGTTATCTTACGGTCTGATATACGTATTAAATGAAATTCAAATAAAGGCAGCACACCCATACAGCCCATTAGTCATCAGCTTCACCAAAAATGGGCTTCAATTTACCCTGTGCTCATTTCTAGTGCAGCATTCATACCTATATGGACAGGTGGACAGAAACGGCAGCATTATTTTGTGTCTGTATTTAATAATAAAGGTCATCAAGAAATGGATCTGTGGCTCTGCAGCCTTCTGTTGGGCTCTGGACGCTTTTCGGTTTCTTAATCCTAAACACATAAGATCTAAGTTTGTGACGATGGTACATTGATACAAGTATTAAGTTTCCGGGCATTATCCGTATGTCTTGTCTACATCTAAAAACCGTCCTGTTTATTTTTCAAAACACAGCGTTTCGTAAATTGGATTCTGTCTCCGTCTTCAGGTAAAACCTACTCAGTTGAACCCAATAGATACAGCTAGTCCCTATCTCCGCACACCTGCAGCACAATCAGTAGGACTTCTTGGACGGGGGATCAGCCAGTCGCAAGGCCGCTACCTACACACACACATCCACGTCTTGAGTGGGATTCGAACCCACGATCCCAGTGTTTGAGTGGGAGAAGACAGTTCATGCCTTAGACCGCGCTGCTACTCTGATCGGCTCTTACACACATTTCATCTGTTTATTCTTAAATTTGTGACCGTATCTTCAAAAGAGACAGCCACACAAATTATGCACATGCGTTTACGAAATTCTGCGGGAAAGCCTAAAGAAGAAAGAAGTGTGTAGCAGGACGACGCAAGCATCGGAACGGACCGGTCACGACAGGCTTCACTCAACAGGGCTAGTCTCCGGGTCCTGGACTTGCTGGACCTAAGGGGCTACTACTGTTGGAAAATAACTTTACATTATTTGCGCAGACCAGCCAAAGCAAACGGTTATACGGCGAGAAAACGAACTACTAATTCAACAAAACGTGTTGCTATGCGACCTCACGATCCTTTTGTTAGCCGGAGACGTCAGCGCTCTCAGGGTCTAGATGACTAGCCTTTGTCGAGAAATACGGACTGTTAGCTTTTAGCCTGCAGGAGTCATCACTAGACAGTCTTTCCCGATACCACATATTTAGTTTTTTTTGGGGGGGGGAGGGTGAGACTAAGTCCACTTGGTACGGCGGTCACTAACTGGCCTATTGTACCAGCCCCGGATGATAGATGATGATGAGTGTGAAGCAGTCGGTGGAATGAGAATTGTCAGGGGAAACCGAAGTACTGGGAGAAAACTTGCCCCAGTGCCACTTTGTTCACCACAAATCCCACATGACGTGACGTGTGCTCGAACCCGGGCCGCCACGGTGGGAAGTGGGCGATTAACCGCCTGAGCTATGGCACGGCCTACCACATAATTAACGCTGTTTCCTATTTGTGGGCCCCTTTACGGCGTAGTCAGTATAACGAATTTTCGAAAGTGGTTTGTAATCAATGGACCCATTCGCATGGATCCTCTGAACTGAATACAGATCACGAGGATCCAAACAAGTTCTGCTATTTAATTGCAGGCAATCCAAATGTCAAGTTCCCTTGGGTCGAAGCATCACACTATGAAGGCACATAACATAATGGGGGCAGTCCAAATGTCAAGTTCCCTTGGGCCGAAGCATCACGCCATGAAGGCACATAACATAATTGGGGCAGTCCAGATGTCAAGTCCCCTTGGGCCGAAGCATCACGCCATGAAGGCACATAACATAATTGGGGCAGTCCAGATGTCAATTCCCCTTGGGCCGAAGCATCACGCCATGAAGGCGCATAACACGATGGGGGACGCAGATCCAAAGCATTCTTACAGTCCGGTACTAGATGGAGGTTAGGGGCCAGCTTCACGTTCCGAATGCGGGGAAAGAGCTCTCGGTACACAATGGATAGAAGAATAAGTGTGCCTCTTTACCGGCAAAGAGAAACCCCCTTGTGCCTGCAGGAAATTCAGTCTTCATCGTCCAGCCCATTGCCAGTCACTTTATTTATTGAGCTGTATCACGGATAAAGAGAATCTATATGCATGAGTTATCAATCAATTCAGTACATTAATTCGTGGAATCAAAACAAGCTCAATAGAGTCCTTAACAAATGGACTGTCAACAATCTGAGCAAGGATACTATAACATGTACACCCATTGCTAGGCAACGGGTTGGTAAATGAGTTGCCGCGAAGACAAATTCTTGGTAAACAGTCCGTTGCTAAATTATACAATACATGAGGGTGTGTTTTCTATGTCGTCCGTGCCAAACAACGGTAGAACAAAGGTGTTATGCAATCCGTTTCTAAGCAACGGAACTGTTAAACACGTCTATAATAATAGGTGTTTTCCGTGGGGTCTGTGCAGTGTGCTTATGAGAAGTGAATTCAGATGCGAAGTCAGTTCAGGGCAGTTGCGAGTCGTAGCTAGTCACAGGCGAGAACACGTGAGTCAAGGACAGGAAGCCGTCATGGAAATGAGTTGTGAGGATTCAGCTCTGAAGTGTTAATGGACGTTGAAGACTTTATGTGTGCTGTAGTGCAGTGATATCTGGAGTGATCTGAAGCGCTAGTTCCTGTGTTTTAATTGCGTTCCCAGGAGAGCATTAGTGTGTACTGTAGTGCAGCGATATCTGGTGTGATCTGAAGCGCTAGTTCCTGTGTTTTAATTGCGTTCCCAGGAGAGCATTAGTGTGTACTGTAGTGCAGCGATATCTGGTGTGATCTGAAGCGCTAGTTCCTGTGTTTTAATTGCGTTCCCAGGAGAGCATTAGTGTGTACTGTAGTGCAGCGATATCTGGTGTGATCTGAAGCGCTAGTTCCTGTGTTTTAATTGCGTTCCCAGGAGAGCATTAGTGTGTACTGTAGTGCAGCGATATCTGGTGTGATCTGAAGCGCTAGTTCCTGTGTTTTAATTGCGTTCCCAGGAGAGCATTAGTGTGTACTGTAGTGCAGCGATATCTGGTGTGATCTGAAGCGCTAGTTCCTGTGTTTTAATTGCGTTCCCAGGAGAGCATTAGTGTGTACTGTAGTGCAGCGATATCTGGTGTGATCTGAAGCGCTAGTTCCTGTGTTTTAATTGCGTTCCCAGGAGAGCATTAGTGTGTACTGTAGTGCAGCGATATCTGGTGTGATCTGAAGCGCTAGTTCCTGTGTTTTAATTGCGTTCCCAGGAGAGCATTAGTGTGTACTGTAGTGCAGCGATATCTGGTGTGATCTGAAGCGCTAGTTCCTGTGTTTTAATTGCGTTCCCAGGAGAGCATTAGTGTGTACTGTAGTGCAGCGATATCTGGTGTGATCTGAAGCGCTAGTTCCTGTGTTTTAATTGCGTTCCCAGGAGAGCATTAGTGTGTACTGTAGTGCAGCGATATCTGGTGTGATCTGAAGCGCTAGTTCCTGTGTTTTAATTGCGTTCCCAGGAGAGCATTAGTGTGTACTGTAGTGCAGCGATATCTGGTGTGATCTGAAGCGCTAGTTCCTGTGTTTTAATTGCGTTCCCAGGAGAGCATTAGTGTGTACTGTAGTGCAGCGATATCTGGTGTGATCTGAAGCGCTAGTTCCTGTGTTTTAATTGCGTTCCCAGGAGAGCATTAGTGTGTACTGTAGTGCAGCGATATCTGGTGTGATCTGAAGCGCTAGTTCCTGTGTTTTAATTGCGTTCCCAGGAGAGCATTAGTGTGTACTGTAGTGCAGCGATATCTGGAGTGATCTGAAGCGCTAGTTTCTGTGTTTTAATTGCGTTACCAGGAGAGGACTAGTGTGTGCGTAACAGTGCATTATAAAGTGCACAAAACAGCGATAGCGTTGCACTAATTGCAATTAAGAGAATGTAACCAAAGTGCTAATAAATCCAATCATCCGAACTAGAGCCCGTTAATTTCGTCACGTGTATCACCTTAAATACGTGATAATATGAAGTTGCAAGAAACGGCTTTACGCACAACGCCATCGGAGTGTACAAATAAAACAATGACAAAACTTATGTCTCCTCACCGAACAACAAAATAGTTACAGTTACATATTGGCGACTATTTCGAATTAAAAAAAGTTATATGAGGTTTACTGTTGATACAGATGTATTGTTTGATTTGTGTAATATTTCTCTTTCAATATGGGATCAGTACAGGTCGTGTTCCATTCTTCTTGTGGCACGCAGCGTTCTCTATCTACGAAAGCTGGCTTCGTGAGTAATGCTAAGGAATAATTATTTGATAGTCATTTCTAATAAGCTGAAACCTTACACAACAATTCGTATGGAGGAGGACATGAACCCACTACATATGGAATCAATAAAGCTAGCACAGAGATGACATTACATAATACAGAAACACTATAATGCATTCTAAGCCCAATGTTGGTTACGAATAGCATTACATAATGCAAAAAATGCTGATGGTTTTGTAACAGCAGATATGTAAATCAGCTTTCACAGAATTCGGCTCCCTGTCCCTATCACCTTCTTCTGCCACAAATTCGTTTCAACAAAAGACAAGACTGACAGAAATATGTGAAAAAAAAATATCTAAGAGGGATATAACAATGCCATTATATCGACTGAGCTATCCCAGAGATAACTTCACCTTTCCTTACATGCGACATATGATCGCTAGTGACGTATCGCCATGCTAAATCATCCACTCGGCATATCCTGCATGCAAACAAACTGATCCACACACACACCTACATCACTTGATACGCGGCCAAGTTTCCAGCCAATAGGACTGCGACCTCCATAGATGCATAGTGTAAAGACGCGAACTGCAGTTGACTGGGGTGAGCGGAGTACCTCCCTTCATAAGCCAACAACACTGCTTGCTTGCTTACACATGCTCACTTTCCGATACTACATGCTGAAGGTGTTTAAAAATAGACTCAGTTGGAGAATGGGCAAACACGGAACCTAACAGAACCTGTCACGATTCATAGCATGAAAACCAACAGATTCACGAGGGCCAACAGACGGAAACTGCAAGTAGAAACGCCTACAAATTATCTGGTATGCAACCCAACATTCACCAGTGTAATATACGTAGCATGCAAGCACGGCGTTCCGTTATGGCTAATACTCTACAATTTTCTTCGTGATTTTCGAGCCGATCTTTTGCTTCAGAGCTTCTTGAGAGAATAGCTTAAACACAGTGATGTCACGTTAGCACTAGAGATTCATATTCAGAAAGTTCCAAGTTCGAATTAAGGCCCGATGAATGGTTATTTTGCATGAGGCTTCTCATGGTTTCACTAAGCCCCTACAAACAAACCATCAGTATTCTACCTTAAAACATGCCCCCTTCTACGAACTTGCCTACTCACCATTCACGTAACCTCTTCGATTAAAATGGCGTCGCTAAAAAGCCAGAGAATTAACCACTTCATACATTCGGACATTGACATCGCTTATCTTTATTTCCAGATTTAAAAGAGCATTCAACGCTCTTGCCTGGAATCGAAACCTGACCCGTGGCTATTCACAGTATCTGAGGCATCTGAGCCCGTTCCGAAACGTATCACATATGAAACTCCTAGTACTAGTTCTCCCTTTTAATGTTGCACATGCGCCGAAGAGAAGTGAACTTTCATACGCTATCACAACTATAGCTCAATCGGTATGGCAACAAAGCAACGGACTGGACGGCCGAGGACTTGGGGTTCGATCCTAGGCAGAGTCAAGATATGTTTCTCTTCTCCATTACGTCCAGACTGGTTCTGGGACCCACCCAGACTCCTATACAATGGGTATAGGGGGCTGTTTCCCCGGGGTTAAAGCGGTAGAGGCGTTAAGCTGACCACTCAACTCCATCTAGAGCTGACGTGAAGCTATACCTCCACCCCATACGCCTTCATGGCGCGGTGTTTGATAATTAAAACCCATCTCCACCGGGACTCGAACTCCGACCTCATGGTCGTCCAGCCCGTAGCCAGCCGCTATACTGACTCCCATTAAGGTAACTATGCATGCCAAATGTCTCCGAAAAGAAAGATATCTCGGAAAGTTGAAATAACACTATTTCCAGGGATGTAGTGATCTCTAGAATGAATTTCCATCAACAAATTTGGGAACTGAAATGAAAAAGAACAAATTTTATATAACTGATTGAACAGTTCATATAGCTTAGATAGTAAAAAATGATCGACTATTAAACTATTAAACGTTTTTCCAAGATTGACTTTCTTTCCAGAATGAGCCGTCATATTTCCAGAAGACTCTTTGAGGAAGCAGGAGCCAGGATAACGTAGTCGGCCTAGCGACTGGATACGAGCTGGACGACCGAGGGGTCGGAGTTCGAGTCCCGGTAGGGTCAAGAATTTTCTCTTCTCCACGTTGTCCAGAAATTAGGTGTTTATTATATATGGACAAACACGGCTATTTGTTCCCACTCACGTCATTAAAACATAATTAATGAACCCTCCATATTCGGCTCCAGCTACTCTGTCGAAGTGTTCAACACAGAAAAACAAACATATCTAACCACACTAAAAGCAATATCTCAAAATAACATGGCCGTGTCCTTTGCTTTTCTTAGTGGCTACTGGAAGTTTTCACTGCTAACACAACGTACACCAAAGTAACCAAATGAGTACCGGTAGTAAAGACACTTCATACGGACAAATTAATTATTTCCAGCTGAAAGCGATTAGTTCATTCCGATTTAAATCGCAGTTGGCTTTGTTAATATTTTGCTATACATTTTTCTGGTTCTTCAGAAAAAAAACTACGTCGTAACTAGTTCCGGCTTATATTTGTAGATGACGAATTCATACACCCACTCCTCTTTCCTGAAAGAATTTAGAAGTGTAACTTACATTCGATTATAAAATAATAAAAAGATGAGACGAGGCAATTCGTTGAGCTATCTTCATTAACTTACTCATTATTTTTCTACTGGGTCACGGTTTTAATTACCGGGTTGTTATTAATTACATAAGATATAAAAGATTTTTCCTCTGAAATGTGAATAAGACAGCTAAAAGCCAACATAAATAAAGTACTTGTAATTCTGCGTATCAGCTGCTGGCGCATGACGACATATGTCACGATGTTATATAATTCTCTCTCTCTCTCTCTCCGATACACACTGCCCCCGCTCCCACCCTCGAAGAATCACGCGCATCCAGGCTTTCGAAGAACACACGACCAACTGTCTTATGAAAACACGCGGGGCTTCGAATCCCGTACCATACGAACCTGTAGTAGGCACGTTGTGTGCGCTGGCAAATGTTAGTGTAAATTTCTTATCATAAAATACACAAAGTGTAGGAGTTGGATAAAAATTAAATCAGTTAATTCTGTTACGTAACTCTTCAGTACGAGAGGACACCCATAGACGAGATAGCGATTTCATTAATGACAGAAAAACCGTGTTAGGCGGGTCCCTTGTTACCACGGCATGGCGCTTCCTCAGGTTGCGGGTGGAGGAGACGCCCTCCAGATATGGGGACAGATGCAAATATAGGGAATAAGCAGTCGCAGCCGAACGGGGGCAGGGGACAGCTTGGGGGTTAGGCTATTGCTCACAACACCTCACTGCAAAAATCAACATGTTACGAAATGTTACATAGGGACTCGGATTCTTAGGCATTCTTTGAAACGATCAAAGGCCACGGAAAATAGGCCTATTAAATGCTGGGAATATCATAAGTAGTTGAGCAATCATTCTCGAGAAAGACTCAGATCCAGGCAGCGAATTATTATCAGAAACTTCTGAATGATTCGCAAGCTACCGACTGCAATCGTGACTGGGAATCAATTCGCTGAAAATGTTTCAACATTATTACAGACAAAACACTCTGATGTCACATGGGGTCCAATCAGCTGACTTCTTGCGGCATGAACGTATAATTACTCAAAACGCACTGGAGTTCCGTCCGATTTTAGTGGTGTTTTGTTGCGTTTGAGGGGAAGTATGCCAAGACTACCCTGACTTCTGTAGCGCACTAATTCTTTACATGATAAAGCATTTTTAGAGAGCAGATAAGTTCAGTTTGGATTTCGTATGAAGTGTGGGTTATACTGGCGGGAGGTAAAGGTAAAGGTAAACTTGTCCTTGTGCTCAAGAAGGCGTAAGGTGGAGTGGATGTACAGATCCACATGTTTTTTACTTCGGAACTTGTTGGAGGTGAGTGGTCAGCTTTACTCCCGGGGAAACAGTCCCCGGTACCCATTCAATAGGAGGCTGGGTGGACCCCAGAGCCGATGTGGACGTGGAGAGAAAATTCTTGATCCTACAAGAACTCGAACTCCGACCTCTCGATCGTCCAGCCAGTAGTAAGTCGCTATACCGACTGAGTTACCCCGGCTCCTGTACTGGGGAAGGACAACTAAAATTAAATCCCCCCAGCGAAAAGTGCTAACAGCTTAATACCAAATTTAATTCAAATCCGTTGAATAGTTTCGGAAATAAAATACTCGTACAGAGGAGTGTACTGCCTCCCCATTATGCGATTTTTCATATACTCTAAGGCATAAAAAACTGATGACGTTGGTATTCCGTTCAAAGCATGTTTTGCTAATTTCCGACAGGATTCCTTCTGCCATTACTGTCATAACGAGAAACCGTTCTCGCCACGTGCACACGATGTGCACCGTGACAGCAGCTTGGCAGAGGACAATGAACGCTCGTTCGAATTCTCCCACCGTCCGCCAGACAGACTAGACAGCGACTTCTAGCAACATACTAAATACGACACAAGAACGAACGTAAGGGAGAAAGACCTAAAGACAGAAACGAAGAAATGACAGAATCAAGAAGGAATACAAAAGATTGTAGGGGAGGAAAGATTAAAAGAGGAAACAGGGAGGAATGAAGGAAGCAAAGAGGGCATTAAACAACCTCGAACCCTTAGCTATTAGCCTAGACACCTTTAGACAAACATTCTCTGAGAGTCAAATATTCACGGAATCCACTACGAATACTCCAGCAATATCATTTCAACTCCTGTTAACGTTATTTCTAGGATATCGATACATCACTTCTTTGCGCAACATCGAGCTAGACTGCGAATCAATTCGTCTAACAATTTGTAAAAAAATGACCGGACATTTAAATATGAGAATAAAAGGAAGAAAGCAGTCTTCTGGGATTTGGCACCGTGTATATGTGGTGTTAACCGACGTTTCGGAGGAACGTATCGCCTCCATCTTCAGGGTAGAAGAAAAAGTATAAGAAATCTGCAAGCGACAAGACCGTGAGAACGGTAAAAGCAGACAGGAAATAACACAGCTGTGTGTGAGCAGAGAGGGAAGGGGGAAGGGCAAGTATACAAGTGAAAGCAGTAGGGAGGGGCAGGGGAAGGGAGCTGGGACAAGCGTGGTTTTGTGTACGGGAGAGTAAAGCAAGGTTAAAGGCTGGGCTCTAAACCGTAAGCTGAGGGGGGGGGGTTGTTATGTTGGTTGGTCATGGCCTTGTGGCCTTCTGGATCTGGCGTCATATCCCGGTAGGGGTTTTTTAAGAGAACAGATAAGAGGTTTCCAAGACTTGCTGAGACGAAACCCCTCCTCTCTGTTCATATTCCCTGGATGCAGTTCGATCTCAATGGCTTCCCTAATGATGCGATCCATATAGCGCGTCTTGGTGGCGAGGATGGAGGTATTCTGAAGCTGAATGCGGTGTCCCAGTTCGATGCTGTGTTCAGCTACGGCCGACTTGTCCGGATGTTCGAGACGGATGTGCCGCTGATGCTCCTTCAACCTCGTGTCCACGGAGCGGCCTGTCTGCCCTATCGGGATATGACGCCAGATCCAGAAGGCCACAAGGCCATGACCAACCAACATAACAACCCCCCCCCCTCAGCTTACGGTTTAGAGCCCAGCCTTTAACCTTGCTTTACTCTCCCGTACACAAAACCACGCTTGTCCCAGCTCCCTTCCCCTGCCCCTCCCTCACCACTGCTTTCACTTGTATACTTGCCCTTCCCCCCTTCCCTCTCTGCTCACACACAGCTGTGTTATTTCCAGTCTGCTTTTACCGTTCTCACGGTCTTGTCGCTTGCAGATTTCTTATACTTTTTCTTCTACCCTGAAGATGGAGGCGATACGTTCCTCCGAAACGTCGGTTAACACCACATATACACGGTGCCAAATCCCAGAAGACTGCTTTCTTCATAGTCACCGCCGTGAAAGCCTCAAATCTTACAGAATAAAAGGAAGTTCATATGTTCCAGTAAGTATTGGGGCAAAGTGGAGAAATCTGATAAGTAGGGTCGCAATACCGTAACTCCTGAAACATCCTGAATAAGAAAGAAGGCAGAGTGCAAACACGCGATATAACGCAGGCGTTCTCAGCAGTCTTTCATTCACGAACCAGCGAAATAAAAGTTATCTGTCCGAGAGCCGGTGCCCTACATTGTACAGTACACTGCTGGCGCTAAAGTCACTGCCCATTAGAGTTTACTGTTGCGTGCTTCTCCCCGCCAGTCACTACCGACCAACCCGTCAAGAGGGCACTGGTTTCTTCATGCGTATAGCCACCTGCGCCCCGCCATTTCTGTTCCGCGCCGTGGGTTTGACGTATGATTATATTAACTAAACAAATACAAATTTTCGTATTCATAATGTGGTATAAAGGTGGTTTTCCATGGATTGCTGCACAATGGTATAATTATTCTTTTCCCAGTCCGACCATCACATTTCACTGACATGAAGAACAAGGTACTGTGTTTGGTTCTCCGAGAACGAGATCCAGAATAGCAGGGTCGGAGGACAGTCTGAACATTAAAATGACATGTAAGGTAAATGGTAAAGGTGTCCGTGTGCTTAACTAATTAATCACTACGCTNGTTCTCCGAGAACGAGATCCAGAATAGCAGGGTCGGAGGACAGTCTAAACATTAAAATGTAATGGTAAAGGTGTCCGNGATCCACTTTTTCTTGACCTCGGCACTTGTTTGAGGTGAGTGGTCAGCTTCACGACCCGGACGCTTCACCCCCGGGGGAAAGATCCCCCAGTACCCATTGGATAGGAGGCTGGGTGGGAGCCAGAGCCGGTCTGGACAACGCGGAGAAGAGAAAATTCTTGATCCTACCGGGAGTCGAGCTCCGACCCCTCGGTCGTCCAGCCCGTAGCTAGTCGCTATACCGACTGAGCTATCCCGGCGCTTCCATCAACATATAAACATACATACTAACAAAATAAAAGAATGCAATAATATTAATAAAATATGTCTTCAGTTTTAACCCTATGGGTAGTGACTTTTGCGCCACCATATATATATATATATATATATATATACAAAGTGACTAACCACATCCATGGAGCACAGATATTTTTGAGAAGCTGATGGTCGGCAGTCAAGAAATAAGCCGCCCTTAACGCAACCCGAAGGTGCATCACACTAAGGGCCAGACTCTGGTTCAAATAACTGTTATTATCGCATATAAAAAGGGTTACACACAACGTGCTTATTAACACCTTTACGTGACCTTTAAAAAGAAGAGATGAAAATCAGCCACAATGAAATTTCGTACTTAAAAATAAAGAAATGGGAAAATCAAACAGTTTGATCCGTCGGACATTAAGAGGTGCAGAGACCGACTCCAAAACTTCTGTCGTCCCCCTGAACACTTTGTCGCTTGCATCAAAATTTTGCAGAGTGGGAGAAAGGAAAATAGTTATATTAAAAGCAAATTACTCATCTGCTAATGGAAAACGAAAAGAGAAGCCAGCTATAAAACTGTGACTTTACAATATTGGAAAAATATAGTTTTGTGCGAAGAAGAGTTAATATTAAGGGATACAGGCCACGTTTTAATTATGTCGGTGACTTTTAGCGCACATCATATCTTTTTTCAAAATTTCATCAGTAATTTTGCTAATGAGACACGCAGACGGACTAACAGAAACTAATTTTTTTAATGCTAGTGGGGTACTGCGGTCACTTCTGGCCTATTGTACCAGCCCCAGATGATAGGTGAGGGTGACTGTGGAGCAATTGGTGGAATGAAGACTGTCAGGGGAAACCGAAGTACTCAGAGAAAACCTGTCCCAGCACCACTTTGTCCACCACAAATGCCACTTGACCAGACCCGGGACCGAACCCGGGCCGCCGCGGTTGGAAGCCGTCGACCAAGGGCCCCCATACACACAGTTTGGCCTCCAGTTCGGCCTGCACAGTCGAAGACTTAAAGGCAAAACTGACGTGTGTGGTCCGGCCGGCCGGCCAATCGTTTGGACTGTTGGCCTGTGGGAAACCCGTCAGTCCGTCAGTTCTGCCTGCAGGACCGTAGCACGTACCGTGTGTGACTCAACATTATAGGCTGGAGGACCGTGATTGTGACATGAAGCCTGCCGCTTTATCTGCGCGTGTATGGGGAGGAAAGGGAGGGGGTAAACTGTCACAGTTTTGCCTGTAAGGTCGATCGGAAGGCCAAACTGTGTGTGTATGGGGGGCCTAACCGCTTGAGCTATGACGCGGCGTAACAGAAACTAACTCCTCTATTTAAATAAGTTCACTTCGTATAAAGAAGTCATAAACAGTTTGACCACTAAGTCTTCGTATATACAATGGTCACCCTTAAGTTGGAATGTGAACAAGCAATAAATACAGAGCAAATGCACGAACATCCTTTCCAGTATATCCTGTTACTGATATTACGAAAGAGAATCCTTCCAACGTTTAGCAGTGAATGTTTGTTCACATTTCGTAGCCTCAGCTTTACGTAACTATGACGATCATCTACATTACAGTACGGAGTAAGCAATAGGTGAGGAAGACTGTAGAGGAGTGGTTGGGGATATTACGTGACGCTAACAGCTTTACATAACGCGCTGTCCGTATGTGGCCAGACAAGGGAGGGGAGGGCGTCGACTATCCATTGGATTCGATATCTTTTGTCGGCAGATCAAACCATGTGACCCTCCCAACCTTACTCTATCCTAATTATCCATTAATTAGGGTCATGAATCAACTAGAATATGAGCTAGGCATGTGAGATGGATAACAGAAATGCATACACTTAGTTATGAAACCTCCAGTGAATAGGCTGTTTGGGAAAAATAGGCGTAGGTGGGAGAATAATATTAAAATAGATCCTAACATCATGCGATATAAGGGTGTGGACTGCTCCAAGGACGGGATCTCGAGAACACGGTATTGAACCTCAATGCCTCATAAGGGCATACACTGACTAGTTAAGAGACTGGGTTTCCTTCTCAAGGACTCAACCATGGCAACAGCTATACACATGCTGAATAGGTGAGAAGAGTGGACAAATGTGGTACCAAGGGAGTACTCGAAGAATATTAATCGCCATGTGCGCCGCATAAGTAATCCACCGTCACCAATATAAACCCTTAAAATGATGATGATGTAGTGATGATGTTTATTATTACAGTATCAAATGCGACTATCTGTTGGTCTTATAAAACATTTTAATACATTAAACGCACTGAACTAACACGTACCACCAATTCTCCATTACAAATCGGTTCTATTCAAGGATACGGGATGTACGAAGTACAGTATCTTACAACAAACAAAAACTCCGAGCGTTCTCCTGCAACATTAAGCAACTTGTCTGTCCTCCTTGTGCTGCAGGAATCCTGATGTTTTGGGAAAGAAAACAGACCTACAGGAAGTGACGAATTATTTTACTGTCATAGTAGCGGAAGGCTATGTGTCAAAATCACGGACAGATGTACCACATTATAAAGAATCGGAAAGTGACTCAATATATACAATATGCTTACGAACAATGAAATACAGACAGCCGATGCGGGCCTATCGTTCACTCGAGGTGACTCACGTAACTGAACTTGATGCGTCTGGAACCGAAATAACGAAATTAAAGAAAAATTAATATTAGGACGAAATATAACTTACGGTATGAGGAGGGGAAAGGAAGAGAGACAATGGAAGGAGGAGGAGGCGGAGGAAAAAGAAGAGGAAACGGGCGAAGTTTAATAGTAGAACCGGGAATGGTCGATAGCGCAGAAGTGGTGGAATTTTAAAGAAATGTAAGCTATCCCTGTTAACAGACCGTGGAGGTTCACAGAATTGTGAGACGTCGAGGCTCCCATATTTTCTCTAGACAATCGGTTCACAGATGGCGGTGAGGTTGTCAGCCTTACGCGCCGGTCTTCATTTGCCCCCAAGAAGATTCTGTTAGAGGCTGAGTCGATCTCAGTGTCATAGTGCGGCTGGAGGGATTAGATCAATTAAAAAATCCAATGACGTCATCAGGAATCGAACCCGCAACCTTCCGGCCTGTAGCGTAGTGCCTCATCCAACTACGCTACCGCGTATCCCCGAACAAGTGGAAACAGAATACGAAATTGTATCATTCTTATTACATCCTAAATTTGTGATCCCAAATGAAGCAGAAACTATGAGAAGTGGAAAGAAAGAAATAATAAGAAGGAAAGAAGAAAACGGAGAAAAACAAGAAATTTGAGAACAATAAGGTGAAGGAGAAGAGGAAAGGAAAGAGAAGGAAATCAGGAAACGAAGCAAGACAAGAGTACGCTGATATGCATCGGTGGGGAAAGAAAAAAAATTGAAAATTGTTTATTTTTTGTCCGTCCTATATATTTGCTGAACGCCGTATGGTGAAAGATATTTATATGATCTTGAGTGATAAACCGGGAAGGACGTGACCGTGATGCATTTACTGCTCATCAAATCCACTGTTGCCAAGGGAATCACATGACAGCTAACACAGCGTGCAGGCAGAAAAGTAATTTCTTTTAATTTTGCTAAATGTACACCACATCGAATAAGAACTGTAGGTCTTATTAAACACCAGACTTTACGTCACGTACCATTCTCTCGTATGAGCCGAACGATTGCGAAGGTTACTGTCCTCTGGGACGTGACGCCGTGCACTTTGGTATACAGGTACCAACGTTAACAGAGGAACCTGCTGCCTCATATCTTCAGGATAGGTTCCTCCGACACGCTGGCGCATATATCTATGAACCTGGACAGAGACACATCCCCCAAAACGGAATTCTTCATAGTCACCGCTGTAAAAACCTCAAAATAAGCAAAGTTCGTTTTGGGTGTCATGAAAATATGGGACATTAAGCCGATACAAACCAAAATTGCATTCTGCCATCTTGTGTAGCCCTTCCCCCACAGATACATAATTTCAATATCTGCAGCAGTTTCGGAGATGCGAAAAAGGGACAGACGGAACTTTTTCTCTCTGCGCTTACTTCGTGCACTCTGTGCAAAGCACCCATCTAGAACCAGAACAAGACAAAAGGCTTAATCCGTGGTGGAATAAGAGGAAAGAAAGATCCCAGTCATAATCTTAGGATGAAAATCAAAACTATTTGTTCTCTTTTGCCTTGTACCGCAGAAACCCGGACTCGCGAATCTGAGAGTTCACAAATATAGTCTACAATGTTGTAATTCAATCTAAGAACAGACCTGCCTTCAAAACTGAGAAACAAAAGCATGTTTTGTTGTAGCATGATAAGGTTCGAGTCATCGCATATAAACATATAATTTTTATCTATCTTCCGTTCGGTATATCAACATTTTCCAGGAAAGACAAAGAGTAGGGAGCAAATACAATGGAAAACGTGGAAGGGGAAGAAGTAGGAGGAAGCAAAGATAATTCTGAGGTTGTTACTTCATTTCCGACATTCCAAATGTTTACTTTCTCTTCAACGAAAAAATACGCGTTTGTATTAATCAGCGATCGATGATTATCCCGTGCCAATATTGTTCCTTTGAGAACAAGAAGTTCTCTGGAGAACTAAGCGCCTACTCTCCTTTGACACATGGACCGCATTGAAAACGACGCCTCCAACAATTCTTCGCTGCAGCAAGAACGTGTTTACCGAGCCAGTTCCTAGCAACGAGACAGGGATACAAGTCAGAGTCAAAGTCATATTGCGACTGACGATCAGTAAGTCAGTAAGTCTTGGTACTGAGCACCCTCTTGGGGCTCATGACCACATATTTATTACTCTTTGACAGTTACGGTCTTGTTTCTGTGGGGCGCCCTCTCTGACGAGAGGATGGGTCTGTCTTTTGTATATGCTGCTGGCCCTTGCCAGCGCAGTCTTTCTCGGGCAGTCAGACCCACTCTCTCACTTGATACGACACGGACCGCATAAAACACGGCAGATCCGACAATATTTCTATTGTTGCGTGTATTTATTGCAGCGGGAATGTGTTCACCGTGTCGTTGCCTAGAAACGAAGGAAGAGGAAGAGAACACAGATACACTAGCCGAACTTTTTACAATAAATATCCATGTAGATTTTATTTAAGGCAGCCTATTCAGGAATAAACAATTTTATTACCGAGCCCAGGACATTTTCCTTCAAGCCATATCATCTTCACTTTGAGAAATTACACCATCACGCAGCTCATAAACAACACCGAAAGACGCAGTTGCCTGGTTACCAAACCTGCATCATACTGAAAGGTGGAGTTCGAATCTCGTCCAGGATACCGGCTACATTAAGTTTCTTCGTGGCTTCGCTAATTCTCCCCAATAAAAATATTCGGATATACATTACAGCGCCGGTCACGGCAGCCGAGCGGTCTAAGGCATGTACCGTCTTCGCTCGCTCGGAAGCCGGGATCGTGGGTTCGAATCCCACTCAGGGCATGGATGTTTAGTTTGTGTGTGTGCGTTTTTCTGTGTTTGTCTACCCAAGCTGATCAGTCGCCCAAGGAGTCCTACCGTATGTGTAAGATCTAGTAAACCAAAGTGAAACGGAGAGTTTCATGGAGGTAGACCTAGGCCCAAATTGGGGCTGTAGCACCACAGGAAAATACAGGAAAGAAAAATCAGTTTTAATATTTCTACTGCAATACTGATACGTTACAGCCGGCCGGTTTGTACGTACTGTTGGGCGGTTCGGGCCGATGGACCGGCTTTTGCACATGCGTACATCAGTTCTTAAAATGTTCAAACAAAGTCAACCTCATAGAAGGGCCGCGCCATAGCTCAAGCGGTTAGTGGCTGGCTTCCCACCGCGGCGGCCCGGGGTTCGATCCCGGGTCTGGGCAAGTGGGATTTGTGGTGGACAAAGTGGCGCTGGGGCAGGTTTTCTCCGAGTACTTCGTTTTCCCCTGCCAATCTTCATTCCACCAACTGCTCCACAATCACACTCACCTATCATCTGGGGCTGGTACAATAGGTCAGAAGTGGCCGCAGTGCAAGGGACTTAGTCCCACCCCACTAGCAATAAAAAATCCTCATAGAATATTCGGGGTTAATTCATGCACGAGGGCGTATAGAATCATTTAAATGGTGCCACATATCAGTCTCTGCAAGGATATGGGGTTTGTCATACGCCGTTTAAACCGGATTCGACGACCGATCCCAAAACTTGGTGTGCGGCCAAGGTCCAACAAAGGGCTGTAGAGCCATAGATTAAATCTCTAAAAGGACTCCAAAATGGAGAAGGTTGACCAATAAAAGTAAAAAAAAGTCAAGCTATCCCTGTACCAGGCCGTGAAGACCCATAGGGTTGTGAGACGCTGAGGGTCCCACACTATCTAGACAATCGGCTCAAAGATGGCGGTAAGGTTGTCAGCCTTACGCGCCGACCTCGCTTTACTCCCCAGGAAAATTATTTAATTAATTCCTGATACTCATTTCTGTTAGAGGCTGAGTAAACCCCAGGGCCATAGTGCGGCTGGAAGGATTAGGTGAACTGAAAAAAATCCGATGACCTCATCGAAGGTTGCCCAATAAGTATAGTTAGTAATGTTGTCCCTGTGCTTAATTAAGCAAGCACTACGTCATAAAGACACATGGGGGAATGGAGGTATAGCTCCACCATTCTTGACCTCGTCAATAGATGGAGGTGAGCGGTCAGCTTCATGCCCTTGTCGCTTTAACTTCGGAGAAAGAGCCCCCGGTACCCACTGGACAGAAGGCTGGGCCCCACAGCCGGTCTGGAAGCTATGGAGAAGAGAAAATCATGCCACTGTCAGGGATAAAATAAATTAAATACCTCTATAATAGTAATTATAAATTGTGGACAGGCTTAAATAAAGCCCGGATCGGTGGTCACTGGTTGAGAAACACTGAACCATGTCACCCATGAGGACTTACATAATAGAAAACTGCCACCTACAAAGTCTCCGGCCGTTAAAAGCAAGCAATGAGAGAGAATGTGTATTTCGAGATAAATATAGGAGAGGTGGAGAGCTTCGAGGTGACGCTATTTCGCAGTCCACACAAAAACATTATGTAATTCTGTTTGTATCCTAATTGTGACGTCTGCACACACCAGGAGGCCGACCCGCCTGCCGTCCGTCGTGCAAGAAACCTTGGCCTCATTGTACTCGTAGATAGATTTCCCTCTCGCCTCGAGCCATGGATAAAATTGCTTACAATAAGACGTAGCGGCAAAAGCACGTGGTACAAAATACGACTGGAAAGTGTGTACTGGATAATGCAATGGCGTTCTTTGCAGTTTATTCAGCTCACTTCCCGATTTATTTACGGTTTTTCAGGAAAAAAAACATAAAATGTGTTACATACAACGAGCACAGTTCTATTTCAACATCGAAATAATGCGCAATGTCGAATTACAACAAAACCGGCGAAACGGTTTATGTGATACATGGCCAAGCCAATTTATGGCTGTGTGTAAAGTGGGCGCTAAGAGGTCAAACTGGTTAAAAATAGAAACGGGTGACTAACGTTATTGAAAGACCATTCACATTAAATTTTCACAGAAAGTTTACCAACGATGTATGACATATACGAAAGAGCTCACTTCTGATCCCGCGTAAAGCAGACGGTCGTTAAGGATCAATATAGCTGAAAATCGAAAATTCCTGACAACTTTCAGTGTAACTTTCCAGTGTCGAATTAAAAACAATCTGTCGGACTGTCTTGACACTAGTCACAGACGGACAGACCTGACCTCCACACTACACGTTCATTTTACTTTCTCATATACGTGGCACGACAGAGCACTATGATCGTGACAAAGAAACCGATCAAGTTTTGAGTCCTCTGTGATTAAGGCTTCTTTTTTGGAATGCAGTTCGTCTGTAAGTATATATGTATGTATGTATGTACTTACGTCCTATGAGACCGAAACATGTACCAGGAATAAATATTCAATTGTAAAATAGTGACTGATTATCAATCATTTTGTTGTGGCGACAGCTAACCTAACCATACACGTATGTACGTATGTGCGCCTCGCTACAGCCTGAACGGTTGGAATGATGTCATTCATATTCAGTATTTAGTTTATCCACCACAGGTCACTGCTTGGTGGACATGAACATTCTAGCTCCAAACATAGGAGTCCTTCAGATGAGACCCCAAAACAGAACGGCGAGTTTTACAAAAACGGTTTAACTGTTTTGATTAAATTTCGGCAGATTGCAGCCACCTGCTCACGCTTGTTCCTCGCTCGCGGAGTTTTATACCCTGAAAATGGAGGCGATACGTTCCTCCGAAACGCCGGTTTAAACAATATCTACAGGGCGCCACACCCAAGAAGATGGCATTCTTCAAAGTTGTCCCTGTATTTAATTAAGCACTACGGCTATGAAGACGTATGGGGGTGGAGGTACAGGTAGTTGAAGACCTGAGGAAAAACACGAGTGTAAGGAGGGGCACGACAAGCGGCACCTACTCAACACACACGTCAAAACACAGCAGTGATGGAACCGCTGGAGGATATAAATTTGTTATCGAACATGAGCACATTTTTTTTTTAATTTCCATATGATCAGACGTTCAAAACCATCAGTTAACAGTTAACAATTTCAATGTGAGGAAACCTAGCCCCATCTACCTAAAGGCTGGCTTCATTACCTAAGCAGGTTCACATTATGTCTCTACAGCCCTCTGTTGGACCTTGACCGCTTTTTCAGTTTCTTAATCCTAGACACAGTCGGTAGGACTCCTTGGTCGGGAGACGAGCCCGTCGAAAGGTTTCTACCTACACACAGGAGAACACAAACGCACACAGACATCCATGCCTCGAGTGGGATTCGAACTCACGATCCCAGTGTTCGAGCGGGCGAAGACGGGTCAAGCAACTGTGATCAGCAAGTAGGTTCAGACTGGTAATTTTAAACGTAAAGAAAAGGAAAGAGGGTGAGACAGAAATTGAAACATACACAGTAAAACGCTCTTCATACAAAACATGTACGAGCGACACAAATTTCTCAGAATTCCAAATTTAAGCCTCCGTGTGTATATATATATATAACTGCAACAACACTGAATCCCAATGCACGCCTATTCTGGACGACTTTTATACAAACTATCGCTATGTTTACCTTACGAATTTCGAAGCTTTATAATCTCAGCGACAGACATTAAAAAACATCTTGCGAATTAGCCCACCCAAACATGAGCTCACAGCGCTGTGTTAGTTGCGTCTATAGCCAAAAAGCAAATTCGAATAAATGCAGGATCTCTCGTGGCACGAATAACATTCTGACGTGTCTACAGAAACGTTTCTTTTTTTACGGCTTTTAAATGCTTGCGCATGCGCTGTCGTAGCAGAAGTGGGTCAGTTGATCGTGCCTGTTTTCTGACTCCCATCATAATTCAATGCGGCGTGGGAGAGCATGTGATTTGAGGAAGAAAAATCCCCAGATCAGATTCTGATGTCACCGAAACGAAGAAAACCGATGAAACCCAACATGTCGCGACAATGACGCATTACCCTCTATAAAAGACCAGCCGAACCGCCGCCGGCTTGCCAGGTAAATCTAGTCTGGCTCATTCAGTATAAACTTCTTGCTACATGCAACAAAGCAGCCAGATCCTGTGGATCACTACATTGCCGAGAAGGCATGCGTCAATTCGGGCGTCCCAAAACTTTATGAAGGGGGGGGGGCAGACGTTGCAATAACAACTAACTGCCACTCGGAGCAGGCTGATCTATCAGTAGAGGTCTAGGTTCTAGAACTTCTAAATCCAATATAAAATTTAATTTGGGAAGTACCCAGTTCAACTCCCAGCCTTGTCACTGGCTATCACGACAGAGGTTTCTAGTAAGCTGAACACGCTGGAACACGGCAGGACCGCCCCCTTGAAAATCTCTCATTCATGATCTCTGTAGTTGAAACAAAGTAGTTCTAAGATTAAATCTACAGGAGCCGCGATAACTCAGTCGGTACAGTAACGAGCTGCAGGCTGGATGGTTCTCTATTTCACAGCGTCCAGACAGGCTCTGGAGCCCACCCAGCCTGCTATCCAGTTGGTGCGGGGGGGGGCTCTTTCCTAGGGGGTAAAGCGCCCTGGGTGTAAACTGATCATTCACCTCCATCTAGTGCCGAGGTCAAGAATAGTTACGCTATGCCTCCACTCCTCCACACGTCTTCATGGTGTAGCGCTTAATTAATTAAGCACAGGAATATTTTCACACTTACGTTTAAGATTAAATATAATAAAACATTTAAATACATTTAAAATTTGTCTATGATTTGGTTTTAACCAGAGAAAAACAAGAAGACAGTTTCGCTAGCGTCTGTAAGAGATAATTATGTTCATGTGTGTTTCTTGTACTACTATAAGACCCTTCGACAACTGTAGCAGCTATGTAGTGTCGAATGGGGCAAAATGGTAACCAGTAGCGGAAAAGGAGCAGAAGAGATCGTCAAAACGTAATTATCTAGTAGACACACAAGCGCTTCTCGAGCTACTGGGCCCCACACAGTAGCTATTCTGTTCTTCCCATGTTTTGCTTCCCATCTGATGACAAGGCGACTGTCCGAAATGTCGTAATATTTTTATTATGTTAAATTTTAAAACACGGACAGTGGGGAATGCCCTACAAAACCGCTTTAATAAAGCCTGTAGTCCAACTTCGTTATGACAGAAATCTCAAATTTCAAAAGAGCTCGGAAATGTAGCAAACATTTAAAGAGGTTTCAAAAGCAACTGTGCAATCTATGCAATCTTCTTTCTGGTCGGGTCGTGAACACGTTTCGAGATCTCGCAGCAAAAAATCTGAAATGACACACGTAAGATTATCGTCATTAATAAAACATGTGTTTGTCAATAAGTAGTCCGCAGACCGCTGCCGGACTGCGGCTTATTTTACATAAAGTCAAAGTTATCCGTGGTCTTAACTTAGCATCACGCCATGACGACGAATGGGGGAATGGAGGTATACCTCCACCATTAACCTCGGAATTAGATGGAGGTCAGTGGTCAGCTTGACTCCCCTGACGCTTTATCCCCAAGGAAATAGACCCTGGTACCCCTCGTATAGGAGGTTGGGTGCGGCTTCCACAGATTCTAGTAATCTTTACACATATTTTAACAAAACTGCAGAATCTACTTTACACCCAGCAACCTTTTTCATTCAGTTTTAGCATCTAAATATTTTTGTTTCATATTGTTATTTCTCTGCCTCTTCCCTCAGCCGTTAAATAGCAGTAAGAGGGTGGGTCAGGTGCTGCACCCTTCAGAAGTAGGGAGGTGAAACTGCATTACCAACTCCGGACTCCTAAACATGCATACGCGGAGGCGCTTCATACTGCTTACTGTTTCCATTTATCTAATTTTAACTGCAAAAGTTTCATCCAGTCATTCATTCATCAATGACTCTACATCCCTGTTTGACCCTGGCTTCTACTTTAGTTGCCTAATCAGCCCTTCGAAAGGCCGCTGCCTACACACAGGACAACACAAACACAGAATAAACCCGCACACAGACATCCATGCCTTAAGTAGGATTCGAAGCCACGATCCCAGCTTTTGGGCGAGCGAAGGTAGACCATGCCTTAGACCGCGCGGCCACCGTGATCGTCATGCGAATTTTTTTTTTCTCCTTGGCACTACAGCCCCAGTGGGCCTAGGCCTACCTCCATGAACTTCTCCGTTCACTTCAGTTTTTCTAGATCTTAGACATACGATAGGACTCCTTGGGCGAGTGATCAGCTCGTCGCAAGACCTCTACCCGTAGACAAACACAGAAAAATGCACACAAACATCCATGCCCTGAGTGGGATTCGAACCCACGATCCTGGCTTCCGAGCGAGCGAAGACAGTGCATGCCTTAGACCGCTCGGCTACCGTGACCGGCTATGCGAATGTTTAGTATGTGTGATTATGGTAGATCTTCCATTTCAATGACATAAACCGAGAACTATACTTATAGAGTAAACAATGAGATATGTAGACTAAGCTACATGTATTCATGCTTACCGTGCAATATGTGACAGGGTACCGGTAGTCAGAAACTGCGCTGTTTTTCTTTTACCGAACAGCGAATCTGGAAAGTTTGGAACCAGTTCCCTGTCGGGGTATAGGCGTCCCCCTCCTCGTAATAAGTTGGAGACTTGTGGCGTGGAATCTGGCAACAATGTCAGCGTGAAGCACAACATGTTGCAAAACTCGTACGATCATTCACTTACATAATGAACAGAGGCAAACTCTCCTAACGCGGGGGCCGAGATAGTGGCAGATTGTAATTCCAGATTACAAATATTTCAATTGACTTCAACTCGTAATTAAAACCCTAGTTTTGTACAACACTGTGGTGACCATACTACGCGATCACTTTTAGTTATTTAACTAGTTAACTGGTTAATCGCACTGCAACAGCACCCGGAAAATACAGTTACGTGACATATGATTGGTACATAACGTTCCCGACAGCAAGCGACTCATTCCTGGCCTTGGAGTGACGCAGTAAACGTCCACCTTCGCGCTTTGGAGGCCAGGTCGGTTCTCGGGATTTAAAGTCTGGCCATGTTAACTCAATGAATGACTGAAATTTTGTTTATTTAACGACGCTTTCTCTCAACAGTCTGGGTTATGAAGCATCTAATGGTAGGGCCACATATGAATGACTCGGCAACATTAAAGGTTGTGGTGGCCTGTTTTAATATACTGTGACGGCACCTGCCTTGAAGTCAGTACTGTCGGCTTCTTAGTCGAGACTAGAACCTGGGACCCGCCGAATACCAAGCATCAGTGCTAACCAAAAGAGATAAAAATGTGTTTTATAACACTTAACAGATGTCTGAGCGTACAAGGAATACATTAATATTATAACTCTGTACAAGGGGCCAAGGGCAACAATGATAGACATTTTTTCTGAGGAAAAAAAAGACAACCCAAAATCAGTTAGAGCTCTTGAGTCTAGAAGAAACAAGATTTGTGCAAGGCGTCTGTTTCTTCATAAACAACATTTCTAAATTTATTTAAAAAAAAATAAAAGTAGGAAATGTACAAAATATTAATAGCATTTTTTATTGCTAGTGGAGTGAGACTGAGTCCCTTGTACTGCGGCCACTTCTGGCCTATTGTACCAGCCCCAGATGATAGGTGAGGGTGATTGTGGAGCAATTGGTGGAATGAAGATTGGCAGGGGAAACCGAAGTACTCGGAGAAAACCTGCCCCAGCGCCACTTTGTCCACCACAAATCCCACTTGACCAGACCCGGGATCGAACCCGGGCCGCCGGAGTGGGAAGCCAGCGACTAAGCGCTTGAGCTATGGCGCGGCCCATATTAATAGCATACTCTTTAGAGTTAAGTTAACATATATATTTAAAAATCGCGGGGTGGCCGCTATGATAGAATAAGATGTTTATAAGACTGCTACAGAAGGCCGGATGGGCACTGCCTAGGCCCTTTTGCTTATACTGACATTTTTAAATAAAAATATTATAACCGTCAAAGGAGATAACGGTTAGTAAATCACAATGCGTTGCAGTGAAAATTCTGATCCAAGATCTAAATGATAAATGCCTGCAACCTACAGCCGCCTTATATGACGTGAACACAACAAAATGGGAAAATGTATATCTCCCAGAATGCTTCAACGGCATTGGATTCAATTTGGCATCTGGGGATCCACACCTTAAGTTGTTGGACGAATTTAATTCTGGCACATACAGCACTTCCTTCATAGCCTGTATGATGATCAGTTTTCTTACAGAAGGTCATCCTACAACAAACTGGTGGATGACACAATGTAGATCCCATTAAGTATACATAGTTGTACTGTACATATTTTAAGGCATTGTGTACACTTAAATAAACACGATACATTACTCTACTCATAACAGGTTTGCACATCACAAACTTACAAGCTGTGCACAGGGACGCAGCATGATGTCAACAGAAACAAAGCAATATAATTTCATTTATAATAAATATTCATCAAGACTACGGAGGATGCGCGCTCTAAGACGTGAACCGTCTTCGCCTTCCCGAACACTAGAATCGCGGGTTCGAATCCCACTGTAGGCATGGATGTCTGTATGCGTTTATTCTGTGTTTGTGTTCTCCTGTGTGTAGGCAGCGGCCTTGCGCTGGACTGATCCCCCGTCCAAGGAATCGTACCGACTGCATATAGATTAAGGAACTGAAAAAAAAGCGGCCAAGATCCAAAAGGGCTGTAGACCCATATACTGACTGAAGACTATGGAGGAATGCAAAAAAAAGAACATGCATTTGCATTTCACTCTGCCCTTAAAACGATCATTTTAAGCGCCAATAGTCCGTCCTCCTACACCTTCTCCCCCTGCATTTCACTTCTTCCTCCACTCTAACCACTGAATCAGCTCCCGTTAGTCCTGTCACTGTGCCCTTAAAAGGGCCACTTTTTCTTTTCTCTGTATCTCCTGACTTCCTTCTTCATCCCGTTGCCTCAGTCAGAGCCAGACACTCTGCCGCTGCAAAGTGACGCTTCTCAGGAACAACACTCCTCCGTTTACTGGGGAGCTTCATAACTTGTACTCTTCTCCAAATATAATTAGAATGATCAAGTCAAGGTGGGCAGGGCATGTAACACGAATGGGGAAGACGAGGACTGCATATAGGATATTGGTGGGAAAGCCAGAAGGAAAGAGACAACTGGGAAGACCAAGGCGTAGGTGGGTGGACAATATTAAAATAGATAGGATGGAATGGTATGAATTGGATTGATCTGGCTCAGAATTGGGACCAGTGGAGGGCTCTTGCGAACACGATAATGAACCTTCGGGTTCCATAAGATGCTGGGAAAATCCTCCATTTACTCACTTCCCACCCTATCCTTTAAGACAAAAACCCCTTAAAGGGCTACTGCTTTCTGAATCAGTTTCCGCATCATTTCACCCTATCACTCACGACTCTGTAAAGGGTCACTCTGTTGTCTTCATTCCTACTGGTTCGCTCAGAGACCGGCTACGTCTTCCTAATCCCTATATCCGTACCATGTTCTTACAAGTTCTAAACTGCGGACGGAGGAAGCAGGTTCTTCCAAAACACTGTTAACAATCTACCAGACTATATGGCGTTCCAAAAGATAGTGATCTTCTTTCCGGCCTTGTTTAATAACTATATGTTTTTTATTCACGTGGGCCAGGGTAATTAATAAATATCAAGTGCATGAAATGAGGTCAGCTCTCCCTGCATATATTTTCATGACGTCAAGGCACAAGCATTCACATTTAGGCAATCAGAGAGCTACAGCTCTTGCGGGTACGCAGGAAGTTATCCTTCAACGTTAATTCGCTCGCCATTTTTCAAACAGGGAACAGCGGGTAGAACAACAGAAAACATGCACCAAGCTTCACGTTTGCTTGCTCCATTCTTAAAATGTCAGTAGATTTCAGACTCTGCCACATGGCAGGGGCACATTGATCTCGAGGGACTACAAATCAGTCAGTATTATCGCACAAAAATAAATACAGTGGAATCTGAGTTGTTTCACAAATCCTCGTGCCGCGCAGTCAGAAGCAGTTCTTACGTAACGTCACTCCACCGAATAACTAACTCTTCTCTTCCATCGCAGCTTAAATAACATGTTTTTATTCCCCTTTTATATTTAGATTACGGTCGGCCTTATATAATGGCTCCAGCGTGCTCACTGTTGGCCATGATAAATCATATTTACTGTCACGTGACTTAGGATTATAGTTGGTGAGTCTTGTTGGAGAATAAAATACAAATAGTAATAAAAGTAAATGTCCCGGTCACGGTAGCCGAGCGGTCTAAGGCATGCACTGTCTTCGCTCGCTCGGAAGCCGGGATCGTGGGTTCGAATCCCACTCAGGGCCTGGTATCCAAGTTAAATTCGAAGATGTAAAGGACGGATGGCCGGTCACGGTAGCCGAGCGGTCTAAGGCATGTACTGTGCGTTTTTCTGTGTTTGTGTACAGGTAGAGGCCTTGCGACGAGCTGATCACTCGCCCAAGGAGTCCTACCGTATGTGTAAGATCTAGAAAGACCGAAGTGAACGGAGAAGTTCATGGAGGTAGGCCTAGGCCCACTGGGGCTGTAGTGCCAAGGAAAAAAAAAAAGGACGGCCGGCTCGTAAGGCTGAAAACCTTACCGCCATCTTTGAGCCGACTGTCTCGATAATGTGGGACCCTCAACGTCTCACAACCCCAGGGCCTTCACGGCCTGTTACAGGGATAGCTTTACTTTACTTTTACCCATAAGATAGGAGGTTGGGTGGACCTCAGAGTCGGTCTGGACGACGTGTAGAAGAGAAAATTCTTGACCTTACCAGGACTCGAACTCCGACCTCTTGGCCCGTGGCCAGACGCTATACCGATCATGTCTCTGTACCCGTCCCCGTAAACAGGAGATGTGACAACTGTTCTCGTCTTTATATTTCGTATATCTGAACTCCGTTTTTGTTTCGACCGCCATTCCCTTCACATTGCACTGAAAGTGAAATATCATGCGCCTGCGCACATCAACAATTAGATGGGGGGGCCTCTAAATATACGCGCATGCGCCAGGGCTACAGACTGCCTGAATCTGGCACTGAAGGCGGGATTCTGCGTCTTAAAGACTCGTGTATATTCTTATTCCCGCAAACACATGCAAGTATCAATAACCACAAAAGCCAGGAAACACGTCTCTAAAGCTGATTCTAAAGGCTTCGGACGATGGTGTATAACACTCGGAATTACTGGATTTTTGGGCTTCGTTCATTGTCCGGTGTCCTAAAAGCACTACAGAACACGTTTCGGCAACTAGATCTGCCTCCGTCCTCAGGTGAAGGGGGGCGAGGGGGGGGGGAGACATTTACTCTATTGGGTCTTGAGGTCATTTCTTTCTAACGGAGTAGGTGTCTCCCCCTTCAACTGAGGATGGAAACAGATCCAGTTTCCGCATACGCTGTGTCCTCTAGTGCTTTTTAAAATACCGAACGATGGGCAAAGTCCAAAACCCCAGTAACTTCAAGAAGTTCCTCGTTCTAGTATGTGTAAATTTCGCGGATCAGAACCTTTTTCTTAAGGAGATGACAGTCTCGCAGACAATGCAGAAATTCCTCGCATTCTAACAACCCGAACGATCATTACCAAGTTCAAGACTCATCCAACAGGCCCTATTCTGATTCATACTGAATCAAGTACACACGATTACAATCATTCTCCTTGATTTGATCACCCTAATAATATGTGGGGCCGTTCACGGTGGCCGCGCGGTCTAAGGCATGAACTGTCTTCGCTCGCTAGGACGCTGTGATCGTAGGTTCGAATCCCTCTCAAGGCATGGATATCTGTATTGTGTGCGTTTATTCTGTGTTTGTGTTGTTCTGTGTAGGTAGCGGCCTTGCGACGGGCTGATCCACCATCCAAGGAATCCTACCGACTGCGTACAGTATCAAGAAACTGAAGCAGCCAAGGCCCAACAAAAGGCTGTAGAGCCATGATGATGATGATGATAATGAAGATGATGATATCTGGGGTCAAATTAAATTATGTAAATTACGAAGACCCATTATTCTCTCACGTCCTTCCTCTTAAGTGAAAATATTCCACTCCGCATGTACCTGTCTATCCGGAAATACTGAGGGCACCAACATCAGACATTTTTGTAAGTTTTGAGGTTTTCACGGCGATGACAATGAAGAAAGTTGTCTTCTGGGTTTAGGCACCGTGTATTCTTCGTTTTGGCCGACGTTTCGGAGGAACGTAGCGCCTCCATCTTCAGAGCAGCTGCTCTCCGCAGCTATTCAACTGCTCTGAAGATGGAGGCGCTACGTTCCTCCGAAACGTCGGCCAAAACGAAGAATACACGGTGCCTAAACCCAGAAGACAACTTTCTTCATCAGACATTTTTGTCTAAGTTTATTTTTAACAATTCCCCATTTAAAGTTCAACGTGCTTTATGCCAGTCAGTACCTAAATTAAGTCTCCTACGCTATCATTCTATACAATATTCTTCTTTACTGCCACATACAGTACACTGCTGTAACAATAACGAGCTGACCCGTATTCGCAGGGCACCCGTTCGAATCTCGGCTTGGATACAGGCTATACTGAATAAAGATTATCGTTATTTTTCTCAGTGTCTCCAGAAGAATGTACATGCAGTTCTTAACCGACTACATCCAGGTTCTTACTAACTATTCATGACCACCTTTGCATCATCTTCTCGTTCGAGGGTGTTAATCTCCCAAGTTCAAACAGCCTCAAAATCAATAAATACAAAGTACAGGTAAAGAGGGGGGAATGAAAGAAGAGGGAAAAGGGGGCAAAATTAGATGAAAAATAGAAGATAGAGAATGGAAAGATGATAAAGAGGTGGGATGAAAATGAGAAGAATGTAAAGAATAAACACTGGAAGCCTAGAGATTAAGAACGCGATTAACTTAACCGTTACAGTGCTACGCAAGTAACGTATCGTTAGAAACCCTGACGCTTCTGGTCTGGTTTTGATTTCTGTTCAGTGGGAGAAATGTGTCACACCATCTCGAGAGTTAAAGCAAGCTACTGTGGCACTTTCAGGGTAGAAATTACGCATATAACGTGCGTTATAATGGAAATGCGTTAACAGAAAACGTTTCTTTATATAAAAACGCGCACCAGTAGCCAGAAATAAAGTAAAAATTCCCGTAGCCCATATGGGGACGATACATGACAGATATGGAGAGCAGATATTCCAGTGGATATTTCATCTGGTACCAACTTGCATATGCGGTCGATACATGACAGATATGGAGAGCAGATATTCCAGTGGATATTTCATCTGGTACCAACTTGCATATGCGGTCGATACATGACAGATATGGAGAGCAGATATTCCAGTGGATATTTCATATGGTACCAACACGTGATACTGTTAAAAGTGTCCCAGTCAGGGGCGTTTCTTTAGCTTTACTTATTTATGAATATGTTCTGCTACCACTGAAATGATATGAGACGCAATGCGAAATACACTTCAATGCACTATAAAACGAATGACATACTAAAAGAAAAAAAAATCAGGATTCAAACTGGATAACACTTTACGTAATGCCATATAACAACCAGTCCAACTCATCCACTACTACACGATGGTGATGATGAGTTAATTTTCACTTTTATTATCAAATCCAACCGTTCTTTACAGCAGAAATGGAGCCTGTTGTTAACGATACATCACGTTCATAGCAATGAAATACTGTCTCCGGGACACTATGTCCATAGCACTGAAAGTATTACTAGTTGAAAGACTGTCTCCATGTTAACTCGTTCAAAACAATGAAAGGGTAAAAAAAAAAAAAGTAAAGCTATCCCTGTACCAGGCCGTGAAGGCCCATAGCGTTGTGAACAATCGGCTCAAAGATGGCGGTAAGGTTGTCAGCCTTACGCGCCGGCCGCACTTTACTCCCCAGGAAAATTATGAAAGGGTAAGAAGTTGAACTAAAGTCTGGGAGATATATGGCACATAACACTGAAAGCGTTAAGAGTCGAGACTGGGTCTGGAATGTGAGGTCAGTGGATTGTGACCTGGGGTCGCTGACCGTAACGGCTGGCTCTATCGCCATGTCAAACCAGTGACGAAATGCAGCCAGACAGGCCTCATATCACAAGCTGCGGTCGATTGGTTGCACCAACCGCTAAGTCGGTGAGTGGGACTATATTTCATAATCCAGCAGTACCGAAAAATTGGTACCTACTGAGTGGGTCTGGACATTCCAGTGCAAGTTCGGATGTTCGTTCTTGCATACGGTTTCAGTCCCTTACGAAAACTAGGACTGCCTGCTATGCAAGGCTGTTCCTAGGATCTGAGACACGAAGCAAAGAGGGCTTAAAGGAATGAACTGCCAGGCATGTCCAACTTCAAACGGGTTGTGATCGACTTTCTGGTATTAAAACTGCCAGTGATCTACCACCCCCTCCTATNCGGTTAACACCACATATACACGGTGCCAAATCCCAGAAGACTGCTTTCTTCATAGTCACCGCCGTGAAAGCCTCAAATCTTACACGACATATGATGTTTGTTGTAAAAGCAACATACATTGAAAGTACAGACTACTTTAACACGTATTTTACCTTCAAAATCTGAATATAATCATATTATATTACAAGTGAATTTACATGATTCTCACGTATAATTTCCTTATAGGCCTATGAGTTCGACCAAAAATCGTCCCGCGATCGACGCGTTGGACATGCCTGCTATACGGCATACATACAAATTATACGCAATAAAAACAAAGGTAAACTTGACCCTGCCTTTCGACGAGCTGATCACCCGCCCAAGGAGTCCTACCGTATGTGTAAGATCTAGAAAAACCGAAGTTCATGGAGGTAGGCCTACGCCCACTGGGGCTGTAGTGCGAAGGAAAAAAAAACGTTGACCCTGTGCTCAATTTATTAAGCACCACGCTATGAAGACGTACGGAAGGAAGTGGAGGTCTAGCTGAAACATTCTTGACCTCAGCAACAGATGCAGGCGAATGGTCAGCTTCACGTGCCGGCCACTCTACCCCCAGGGAAAGAGCCATCGGTAACTATTGGATAGAAGACTGGATGGGGCCCACAGCTGGTCTGAAAAACTTGCTTCTTGCTCCTTACTGGTTGCGTGGCTTATTTTTCGATCCTTAGGATGACAGCGATACGTCCTACCGAAATGTCTGTGAACTTCTACCCGACTACACGATGTCACATTCTAAAAAGACAATGCTCTTCAGGAACATAAAGATGTTATAGCTAAACAGAATACAAAGTCCGCTAGTAAAAACAGTCAACTCTTCAGACACATAATTTCTTTTATTGCTAGTGGGGTGGGACTAAGTCCCTTGTACTTCGGCCACTTTTGGCCTATTGTTCCAGCCCCAGATGATAGGTGAGAGTGACTGTGGAGTAATTGGGGGAATGAAGACTGGCAGGGGAAACCGAAGTACTCGGAGAAAACCCGCCCCAGCGCCACTTTGTTCACCACAAATCCCACTTGACCAGACCCGGGATCGAACCCGGGCCGCCGCGGTAGGAAGCCAGCGACTAACCGCTTAAGCTATGGCGCGGCCCTTCAGATACATAAGTATATGGCAGAGGGAAACTTCAGAAATAGTGTTTGTTTTAAGGAGCCTGGGTGACTACACGCCAGAAGTTCGAGATAAGTAAGAAAGGAGTGTTACGAAATTAGACCGTTTATTGGTAGATAATGCAGAGGATGAGACGGATCATCATCATCATCATCAGTAATCTGTCAAGACGACAGGTCCACAGTCTCTTCCAAAACAATTCCTCCACTTAATGCGATCTAGAGCTTTCTCCTTCAAATGACAGTATCCTCTTCTGTCCCCAAGGTCATCCAGCATCTTCTTACGTCTTCTTGCCCGTCTTCTTGTCACTTCTATCCGCCCATCTATCTTTCCTTCGATAGCTTCTTTTAGAAGGCAGTTTCTGCGTAAAACATGACCAATCCAATTAGCCTTCCGTTTTCTTATTTCATGTAGGATATTCCTCTGCTCACTGACTCTAATTAACACTTCTTCATTTCTCACATAATCGGTCCAACTGATCTTCTCCATCCTTCTCCAACACCACATTTCGAAACTTTCCAGATGTTTCTGATCTACTGCCCTAAGTGTCCATGTTTCAGCCCCATACAGAGCTATGCTCCAAATGTAGCATTTCACTAGTTTCTTCCTCAAATTTAAGTCCAATTTGCTGGTAAAAAGATTCTTCTTCTTGCTAAATGCAGCTTTTGCCATGGCAATCCTGGATTTAATTTCACTAGTACACCTTCCATCACCTGTTAACAAGCTACCCAAATATTTAAAACATTTCACATTCTCCAGTTGTTTTTGTTCTATCTTTATTGTGGCTGGGGTTGGTTGTCTCGAAATTTTCATTACTTTTGTTTTTGACGGATATGAACTGTTAAATTTATGTGGCATTATACGTTCCCGTAACAACCAAATTTTACGCGGGCGATGGGGGGGGGCTCTGTACCATAAAAACGCAACTAAGAATACAGCATTGGTAAGTACGTACTTGCACTTCATGACTTAACGTTAAAACGTTACAAGACACAATACTTGGGACACAGTTTATTTCTGGGTTTGGTTTCGTCCCCAGAAGTAAAGAGAAATTGTTTTCATAGACAACACTGATCTTTGTAATGAAGATGCCGTGTATTTTCTTGGAGGTAAGAATCGATTTTTAAAATATCCTTTAGATAAGCGTCCACTCATAAAGGATTAAGACTCAAGGTTCAAATATTATATAACGAGGTACCTAACACTATCCCATCAGACGGCTTGCTGTATAAAATCAGCGAAATAACGCCTACCCCCAGAGAGTTACGTAAGTGTAGGATCCTTGAAGGTGAATCTAAGTTGTGACTTGAGTTTTAACATTTCCATAACTCAAACCCAGATTCGCTTAAATAAACAGAGCCGAATCATATATTAAGCCTGAGTGAGACAGTTCTTAGGAGTGAACAAATATAATTTATGTATTCCTGAAATAATGTTCCGAACCAAGCATTCGATACCTCGGAGCTTATGGGGGAAAAAGATCCTTATGTGTAACTGTAAATATGAATTTAACTCTTTTGTTCTCAAACTATTTTAAACCAACTACATGTTTTTATGTTACTGACTTCTGGTCTTGTACATGAGATTTCCATATATGTACCTTCTTACCCTGCTCTCCTTATATCGAAGAAAAATGGAAGTAGGCTTATGTGATCTCCATGCTGTCTGTGTATCCCCCCTCCCCCCCATTAACTTTTGAATGGCTGAACCAATTTTTATGAAACTTCGTATGTATATCATTGCACCTGAGCCCATCTGAACGGCATACTTCATAAACACCTCGCATCAGTCTGTGTGTCCATAACGTTGCTAGACAAAGGCTCGGTAAAAAAGAAACGTTACGGCGGCAAACTAATACAGACGCAACAATAGAAGAATTGTTGGGCGCGTCGTTTTCTATGCGGTCGGTGTCACATCAAGGAAAGTAGGCGATTAGTTCTTTCCAGATCTTCTTCTTTAATATTGTAGCGCGTATATCCGTTGTTAGGTAGTGACCAGAAAACAAACAGGTTCCCACAGCAACGAGTTCGCGCGCAACAGCTGTCAAAATACCGTTGGTGTTTTAAGGGACAGAATCGCTCAACAAATCCGATTTGGGAAATGTAAAATTTTGATAACTTCTACTTTCTAAATTAGGTCAATAAGGCATGTTTGAGGGAGGCAGCTGTTGGTGGAAGCTGAGGCTCTGAGAAGCTCGCTACTTCACAGCAGATCAGTTCTGAAAACTCTGGTTTAGACTTCAAAGCATTCGGACGTCAAATTCGCGCTACACAGAAATTCCGATCAACTTGTGAGGCTATTTTACATACTAAATTATTAAGTGATTATAGTGTAACTTTCTACTATAAATTCAACTTAAAAAAACCTGTCATAAAATATTTAACGTTATTAAAGTAAATGTGCAGTTACTTTAACATCAGTGAGACAATAAGTGTAATTCGCAGTGTCTTTAATAAATCAACCATTGTTGTCAGTATGTGCTATAGTGTTCCTCCTGCTTTGTTACAGCTAGGCCCGTTAAGAACCAGGGACAGGTTTCCTGCTTCAACCAGAAACAAGCCTGAGCTAGTCATCTCGCTACCTATCCTTGTTGCCACCCCTCGCCTAGTGCCCAAACAAGTCCTTCAGCCTTTCCAACCAATCATCTCAACACCTACGGAAGGGAAGGAGGTAAGGAGCACCTCAGCGAAGGTGAGTTCTGCAACTACGAACGTGGTGGTAAAGTGAGAGCAGTTGTGGAAGGGGTCGCTTCCAACTCTGCGCCCTCCATGCTTCATAGATTCACAAATCACACAAGCATACAAAAAAAAAACTGCGTGGCCTGTAGTCCGCAAGCGAGCTATACCGACCGACAATACGAATAAATCTTTCACAGAGACATACAAGTTATAATACGTATCACGAGTGACTATGAAGGCTCTGAACCAACAGCTCAAAGATGTTTTCATGCAGTGTTGCTGAGGCGTCCGTAAAGATGCCTTTCGGCCGCGCCATAATTCAAGCGCCTACTCGCTGGCTTCCCACCGCGGCGGCCTGGGTTCGAACCTGGGTCTGGTTAAGTGGGATTTGTGGTGGACAAATTGGCGCTGGGACGGGTTTCCTCCGAGTACTTCGGATTCCCCTGCCAATCTTCATTCCACCAAATTCTCCATCATTATAATCACCCGGGGCCAATCAATGGCCGCCGTGCGGAGTGGACGCAGTTGGACTCCACCCCCAACTAAGCGAATTAAAAAATAAAAGATGCCTCTCCAGATAAAAACATGAAATAACAATCGAAAACTCAAACTGCATTATTGTTTTTAAAAGTTCTGATCGTTTACCTTTACTTTCTCGGACCCTTTTTGGCCCAATCACACTGCCGTTGGCACAAGAACAAATAGTTGCACAGGTACTGCCAACATATTAACATCAATTTAAAAAATCTGAAGGTAAGGCGAAGAAATATAAATGACTAATTTTCTGCCCCTCAGGCGAGTGGAAGAATGAAATCTCAAGACTCAGTATTAGCGCGTAGACGCGCAAGTAAACAGTCACAGAAAGAATAAGTGTTGTGCGAAACTTGCAACCAATCCGAACCCGTCATTATTGCCACGCAGTCATATTTACGGGACGTGACGGAGCTGAAAACTGCCTGTTCATTTCTGAATGATATATCTGCATCTACAGCTAATGGCTTGCTATCAACCGGGCATTGACTCTGGCAACTGACGTAAGGAACAACGCGCTGGCTGGACCTCTCACACCAGAACAAAGAGCACAACGGAGAGTTTTGCGATAAATGACAACCAAGCCGCTGATAAACAGCAGTGAAGCTTTCGGTTCGCTTCTACCGTCTAATACCTGCTCTTACAAATACAAGAAAGCAACGGAGACGCTGTTGATTGATGCTTTTACTACACTTTATCAACTAGCACTGTTCTAGGTAAAGATAAATACGTTTCTGTGCTTAAGTGTGAAGACGTGTATAGGGTAGTGGAGAAACAGTTACATGCACTCTTAACCTTGGCACTTGCTGATGGTAGCTGGTCAGCTTCATGCTCTAGCCGTTTTACCCCGGTGTATTACTGAAAAATTCTCCTAACATACTACAAGGTGTTATATCCTTGAAGACAGAACTCTTCTTCTTCCCATCACTGTATAGGCAATCAAGCTTATTCCTGAAGATGGAGGAAATATTGTGCCCGATCTGCCAACCGCAGCTGGATTTAATTTAGTAGCATGTTTTGATCCAGGTAAATTAACATGTTCGGTTAAGTTTACTTGTAGCCTACAGCAAATGATGAGGTACACAGGCTATTTCTTGCCCTCAAGAAGGAGTTTTAGCCCAAACTCTTCAATGAAAAAGACAAAAGAAAAACAACTGGTCAACGCAGATGCGAAGTGAAAGAGGAAGACCCCCCACAGCTTGGCTCTTCATAAAGTCACACAAAATTTTGCTTGTTTCAATCCTTTGCGAATACAATATGTGACAGTTTTGAACCCATAACTCAAAAGATGGGTGGTCTCCCAACCGCAAGCCAAGCGTAACATTTGTCAAGCTAGTGACAGATTTTACGTTAAGTTTTAGCGCCTAAATTCCCTGTAATACCTAAACGGATTGGGGGAATACTTAATTAGTGTACTCCCATTTTTTTAAAATGACCAATCGTCGTAATTTAGGGAGTTGACTTGTGGACTGAGAAGACTTCGAGAGTTTCGAGGAGAAGGCATTCTGCAAAAAGTCGGATTCCAGATCGCAAACTATTCGGACGCAAATTCGGTTTAGTGCGTTAGTGGCATCCCTCATGAACAACAGTTTAATAAAGTGTCTTGTGGAACAAAGTGTGTGTGTGTGTTATAACAGGAGTTCCCACTTCCCTTCCTGAGCGAGACCCTGCCAAACGGCCTGAGGACAGAATCTTAGCTCTACCGGCGGAACTAGTTACCCACTGCCGCTACCCCTTCATCAATCCTTCACACCTTTCCTATATCTGTAAACTGATTGTAGCAGTTTACTAGCGCCCAAACTAAACCCATTTCCCTAAAGATCAGAGGTGTGTAAGTATGATAAGTTAAGCAGGGTAAAGCCAGCTGTAGCCGCCGTCGCCCGTAGCAGTCCAGCAGCCAGTGGTCGAAGACGACAGTAAAGTGGACACAACGAGCCAGCCGTTATAATATGACGATCAACGTGTGGGGCAAGAAGTCTCACAGAGTGTGTAGAGACCAACACGAGAGGACGGGTAGAAGAACATGGCGCCCGACGTAGAGGCCCATAGGAAGGACGAGTAGAACATGGCGCCAAACGTGTAAGAACATGACGCCCAACTTAAGGGCTAACAACGATTATAATACGTTCCTCCGAAATATCGGGTTACTTTCACTGGACATTACGGTGCTATATCCCTCCTGAAGACAGAATTCTTGTTCTTCCTCTTAACTTCTCTGTACAGGCAATCCAACCTGTTCGACTTCGCATGGGTCCCTACGTGTTTTATCATTTCCACGGTATCAGCTCACGCGTTCTTCCCGTTTCTGCTGTATAGCCTGTTTCGGAATTTTCACACTCTTCTGTTTTCAAGAATGAGTGTTTATTGGCGCGTTACCTAGCAATGGATATATGCTAACTACATAGAAAACGCCTCTTCCGACACTGGTTCTATTGCTGCGTGCGCGAATATCGGGCGTTGCCTAGAAATGGGTCTACATGTCACATATGTCTTACTCTACTCACAGCACGTATGCACAAACCGTATATGCTGGTATACCACCATATGACCTTCATCATGTGCTGTGGATACAAAACTGCTGAACAAAGCAATGGCAGTGAAATGGGTAAGAAACACTTTCTCTCGTATAAGTTGTATAACGTTAGTAAATTCTCAGCCATATCGAAACACGTTAGAAATAAACATTTCGGATATTACTGGAGCATTCATATTGGATCTTACAGACATGATACTGCTTTTATACGAGGTGGCATTATTGATAAATTTGATAAAGTACAAATCGGAGGTCGCGGGTTCGATTCCCGATGACGTCATTGAATTTTTCAATTTCCCTAATCCTTCCAGCCGCACTATGGCCCTGGGGTCAACTCAGCCCCTACCAGGAATGAGTGCCGGGAATCTTCCTGGGGTCTGAGGAGCGGACGGCGCGTAAGGCTGACATCACCGCCATCTGTGAGTCGATTATCCAGAAGAATGTGGGAGCCCCAAGTCTCATAAACCTATGGGCCTCCACGGCCTGTACACGGATAACTTTTACATTTTGGATTTATGGTTCTCCAGGCAGTGATTGGAAGAGTGCTCTCTTCTGAGGATTGCCGTGTAATCCGGCTGTTCGCCGACGTTTCGGAGGAAAGCAATGTATCTTCAGGGTCGAAGAGTAAGCCAAGCAAGCAATAACTAAGAAGCAAAGAGCGGTGATTGCTTGCTTGGCCCACTTTTCCAGCCTAAAGTCAGGGGCAGTAACATTCCTTTGAAACGCAGGTGAACTGACAGCGGACAACACAGCGAGACAGGAACTTAGAGTACACAATCTGTACGCCCGCCCATCACCCCATATTACTAGAGTCATGAAATCAAGAAGCTTGGCCGGGGGGGGGACGTTTGGGAAGTGAGAAATCCATTAAAAATTTTACTTAAAACCGTGAAGGGAAGAGACGGCTTGGAAGACCTAGTTGTAGATGGAAGGATAATATTACAATGATTTTATAAGAACCATTTTGAACCGTTATCCGTCTGATACATAAATCCGCAGAAACGCATCAAGAGCAAATAGTTCTGGCCACTGCAGAAGGCATGACTAAAACTTAAGATTCAAATGTTTGTGACGATGGTGTATTAAAACAATTGTTGTGTTTCTGGACACTATCCATCGTTCTGTTTTTATTTTAAGCACAGAACGTTTCGGAGACTGGGTTATGTATCCGTCTTCACGTGGAACCCACTCAGTTGGCCCCAATCGATAGAGCTAGTACACATCTCTGGACCAGTCCAGAGATGGAGTCGTGTTTTAAATAAAACCACGACGATGGGTAATGCCCAGAAACACAATGACTATATGAGGGAACTATATTGACACTCACGACGTGCAGTGGTAGACTCAAAGCATGTGGCATTGCGGGTATGCAAGTACCGTGTATGTAACTGCGGATTTGTCTATGAGGGCGCTACAGCTATATCGAAGAGGATTTATTATTATTATTATGAGCCGGGATAGGGCAGTCGGTATAGCGACTGCCTACGGGCTAGACGACCGAGGGGTCGGAGTTCGAGTCTCGGTAGGGCCAGAATTTTCTCTTCTCCATATCCTCCAGACCGACCGACTCTGGGGCCCACCCAGCCTCNTTATTATTATTATTATTAATATTATTAACTGCTTTGTGTTCGTCTTTCAACATGTTGGTGTGATTATATGAATACATGTAAAAGTCTTATTTACATTCATAATCCGGCTTTAGGGCGCGGCATTGATTCCTCCGGTTCAGAACAGGCCCTTTCGAACGCGGTAATACATCACAGAAGTTCATTAAATTCAAGCGGGTGGTACGAATTGCAGTCGGGTCATTATAATTAATTTGACTAAAAAGTTAAATTTGCTCGACAACGTTCAATACAGAAGCCCAGCATAAAATTGACTTGAAGTCCAGTCATTAGCTACTCAGATTAAACACGCGGGCGGACACGAAGTTCCATTTACTTCGTACACAGACTGTATAACAAGTCATACTGTAGGTCTGCTGAAATTAACAGACCGCTTTGCACAACGTATTCCGTAAAAATCTGAGAATAACTCGAGACCACCATGTCTATATCGAGTGACGTTAAGTGGGATCATAAATAATTCTTCACTTTCCAGAAAACCACTTCTATTTTCGTTCTTCCCATGAGAATGCGTGGGATGACAAGCCCGAAACGGAATTTACGTTCAAGCCTCTCAAGGCATGAAACCATGCTTCAGTAAAGTCACGGTACCGTTACCCCAAGAGGCTACCACGCTACCATGTCTGCCAAGGAGCGGTTATTTCCGAAGGTAGATCCCAATCCCAGTGACCGCGCGGTCTAAGTCATGAACTGTTTTCGCTCCATCAAACACTGGGATCGTGGGTTCGAATCCAACTTGAGGCATGGATGTCTACGTAAGTTTGCGCAGATAGCGGCCTTTCTACGGGCTATTCCCATTCAAGGTGTCCTACCGACTATGTAAAAGGTCAAGAAACTGAAACAGTGGCCAAAGTTCAACGAAGGGCTGTATAACCATAGATACAATACAGACATTTCGGGAAATTGGCCAATTTCAAACGTATAAAGCATGTAGACAGACATTGGTCGTATAGGTGTTCCCTTCCTTACAGAAGGAGAGGTCCCTAGGTCTAAGTAAATCTCAAAGTTTTACATTCTTCGGCCCATACGTCATTTTGTCAAAAAAAGAACCATCATGGTAAAAACAAAGCTTCTCTTGTATCCAGAAAGTGTATTTTTACAATGACGTACATTCTACTGTTGTATTAGTCATTCATTAATGGAAGTTCTGTTATACGAGAGCTCATGACCCTCCCGCTCGATCGTAAAGTCCCTCCGTTGAAGAACGCTTCTCTATTGCGTAAAATATCAATATAATTTGCCTCCGACTGTTACGCGCTTTCTGTCCAGTTTGATGCGTGTTCTTGGTACTCCTCCGAGGATACTTAACAATATACTGTCACGTGTTTATGGCTTCGTAACTAACAATACCGGGTTTTAGATTGGATTTATTAACACCTTCTTGTGCAATCTCTCTTAATCACAATAAATTATAATTCACAAAAAATCTTCAGCCTAACCCTTCTTCCTTGACTGCCGGGGCTCACTCCATTCTCGTTCTACGACTAGACTACTTATATAGTGTCGAGGCGGATCCACAGAAAACACATCCGTTGCCAGGAATGGATATATGCGAACCACACAGAAAACATCTCTTCCTCTATTGTATTTACATTATGTTGCATAAAAACGAAAGTTATCCCATTGTGGCCTGCGTATTCGATGTCGCGGGAATGTGTTTACCAAGTCGTTGCCCAGCAACGGGTCTACACGTCACAATATGTCTACCATTTGTGTGAAGAATTCCTACATACATTCTGGGTGACATCCAGACAATACTACCGGCCACATTTTGATGACAGGTGGGCGAATACACGAGGATTCCGGAGATGGCAGTCGGCTAGTATACCAAGAATGGAAAACACGAAGGACACTTCAACACAAACGTCTTTAATGAATTACAGTTATTTCTTTCCTGATATCTTAGGTATAACTATAGTCGGCAAATTTAATGTCCGTAATATCATACCCGCCGGTCACGGTAGCCGAGTCGTCCGAGGCATATTTCGTCTTCGTTCGCTCGGAAGCCGGGATCGTGGGTTCGAATCCCACACAAGACATGGATGTTTAGTATGTGTTTCTTCTGTGTTTGTGTTGTCCTGTGTTTAAGTAGAGGCCTTACGACGAGCTGATCACTCGTCCAAGGAGTCCTACCGTCTGTAAAATGATCGTGAAACTGAAAATCTGAGTCCAGAGCCCGGGAATTTAAACATAAAATAGGAATTGTACGCCTAGCTCTTTGTGCTTTAATCAAACAGTAAGTACATTTTTAGAACTCGTGGCTTACAAACCACTGCCTGCTTCTGAAGTCCTTGCTTTAAAGAACATCAAACTTCTGAAAAGTTTCAAACATCAGCGTTCCAACACAACGCGAACGTAACAATTATCAGTCATGTGTAAAAGAAAGCAAGCCTACAGCGATAGCACCTCAACAGGTATGCTTTCGTAACATTTTTGGTGAAATAACAACACTGCCTACTTTATAAATCCCTCCGCTAAGATAAGGAAAAGTGATAGCTGTTTCGTTACAAAACGAAATAATATCAATTACGAACGAATTCGGCTTTCATACCGGGTGTAGCGCTTAATTAACCTCTTCTCGCCAAGGCTCCGCCGCTATGAGTGGAATTCATGAGCTCTGCAATGCTCAGCTCGGGGGGGCTGGAAAGTACAGCTCATCCAATATTTTGGGGTTTCTCTGTTCACCACTGCGTCCGTGAGATCCGCAACATTCTTTCTCCGTGAAACTAACCACACAATCCCATCTAATACCGAGTGAGTAATACAGATAAGATTCCATTTTGAAAAATTGATAAAAACTAGACATTTTAGAATATGAACTCGTGAGCCGGCAAGGTATGGGAATTGCTGGTTCCGGGACGTGTGATTCTTCGATTCAATGCAGGTGTCAGTTATTTCTCTCCAGTACGTTCAGACAGACTCAAGGCCCACCCCGAGTACCGAGGGGTGAAGCGGCCGTTGGTGTATGAAACTGACCGCAAAGGCCAAACATGTGGGGAGCTATTACCTCCACTCCACCTATACGCCTTCATAGCGTGTTATGTTGTCACTAAGTCAACTTGGAACTTCGGCATCACACATCCAAACTCCTCGGTACTTAGGCACAGGGCCAATTTTACCAACATGAGTGCATGCAGATTAAGCATTGCTGCGAATTTTCACAGCACGAGGGCAACTTAAAAACGCCTCTTTAAGCTAGAACAGTCTGTCGATGAACAAACATATTTCGAGAAAAAAGTGCGCTGTTGTACTAGCGAAGTTATGGCAAATTAGGGTATGTAACTTATTTTCAAAATGTGGTCAGCAGGAATAATCTTATACGGCGACACTTGTCGGTGAATTCGAGGTTTATTTACATTCTCAGCCTCGCTACTAAGCGCGGGGGTCAGCAACACTTTCTGGGAGTCAGCCGTAGCAGAAAAAAAAATTACCGTACGCATCGGATAGGAGGCTGGGTGGGCTTACCTGAAGTTACTAGAACCACACAATAAGCCATTCTAACATACGAGATCCCCTAAAACTCTGCAGTCTGTCGACACAGCGTCTTTGTTTCGTGTGAAGTGAACAGCGACTGTTTCCCTAAACAGCATCAACCGGTTCGTAACGTTTCTTGCGAGGTATGAACTTAATTTTTATATATTGCTTACAATATATTCGGTCTTAAAAGAGTTTTTTATTGCTAGTGGGGTGGGACTAAGTCCCTTGAAATGCGGCCACTTCTGGCCTATTGTACCAGCACCAGATGATAGGTGAGGGTGATTGTGGAGCAATTGGTGTAATGAAGATTGGCAGGGGGAACCTAAGTACTGGGAGAAAACCTGCCCCTGCGCCAGTTTGTCCACCATAAATCCCACTTGGCCAGACCTGGGATCGAACCCGGGCCGCCGCGTTGGGAAGCCAGCGACTAACAACTTGAGCTGTGACGCGCCCTTCTTCAAAGAGTTAATCTGTCAGTCTGGCATGCGTCAAGACATGTAACAGTCAAGACACGATGTCTGCGACATGACGCAAAGAAAGGAGCACGGTTGAAACGAATGAGATCATGAAAACCGCCGTACACCGGTCTGAGTCATGATGCTGACGAATCTCGAATGAAGCAAGACTGCGTCTTTTGTCTCATGTCTTGATGCTTGTCTTGACGCAGTTGGTGTGCGGCCGCCCTAAAACATCTGGTCGCCGTACTGCAAAGTGCACAGTGCTCTCTATACCAATCCGTATTCCTAATAGGCTAGAGGATAGATTACGGTAGTTTAGTTTAGTGTCGTTGCATTTACATTTGCTTGACGTTATGGTTCTACTGTGTCTAATAAATACAAACAGAACATTAATTCTTGCAATGAGTCTTGCGGTACACGATTTCGTACGGAAACACCGACACCGCATTGTACAGTTCGCACGATTCGCTGGATCAGGCAATTCTAATGGATTAAAAAAAAGATGGTCACTGCACTCACCGATCTGCAGCGCCTCGCCATACTTTGTCATGGCCGCGTCTACTTCGTTCCGCTGGAAGAGCTCATTGCCCTCTTCCCGGAGTCTTGCAGCACGAACTTCTTCAGGCCACCATTTCTCGGATAATCCTTTCATCAATACGTTCGTTTCTAGTACACCACTCGCGATCTTCTGACCACACTGCCTACAGCTTCTTGAAGCATCCCGCAACAAACACCTGCGACAGAAAGTATGTCCACACGCTGTTGTCACCGGCTGCAGAAGAATTCCTTCACATATCCGACATTCAAAACCTCTTGCTGGAGACGAACTCGGACCTGCTGTATTAGCAATTATGGCGTCTAACAGAGCTGTTGCTAAATGTCGAAGCTTTTCTTGGGTCACAAAACCACCATCATTACCACTCTGTAGCCGACTACAATGCGAGAAAACATCCAAAGCTTCCCGTAATCTCCCACATCTCGCCAGCGAATTCCCGTATCCGAAATTAAGCTCTACACTTGTGTCTTTTTGTTTTAAACATCCTTCATGTATTTCCGCTGCCAGCCTGTAATTCCTACTCGTAAATGCATCTCTACCCATCTCAGCCATGATCTGCGCTGTTTTCTTATACTGCACATGTACAGATATGATGCAGCTATGTTAAAATTGCAAATTGTTTTGGCGGAACCTCGTGTTGTTGTTGTCTGGCCGCCATTACGATTAAAACACAACCTATCGCTCCAACGAGCGACTGCAGACTGAAGCTCTGCGCCAAGCGCGCGGGAGAGGTTTCCACGCCGCTACGGAGCTGTGTTGTTACGTAAAGGTCACGTTCCACAGCGGAGCTGCTAACGATAACAGAGGGGTCCATCACCCCCACGGCATCTGCAGTCGCTCAATAAACACCACGCAGGCGCACCAGCCTCTGAAATCAACACAGCATACATTATTTCAGGAATTATAAATAATTCTGCACTATCCCTTTATATTAACGATATATAAAGTAGATATTCTTCCATGTTCAATGGATCAAAAATCTGATGGTTCATGTAGAGATCCAATAAAATTGAATGATTCATGTTAACGACGCTTAATCAGCTCCATAAGTTATATAGTGCCAAACAATACTGCGCCTTTGAATTACGAAAGAAATGGAAAGTGATGAATCAAATGGATACAGAAGGCATATTTTAACTTATCTAACGATAACTGACAGATGTTCGATTCCCGGCAGAGGCAGAAATAATTCTCTTCAGCAGTACGCCCAGATCGGCTCTCAGGCTCATGAAGTGGCACCTGGGGGCTCTTCACTCGAGGGTAAAGCAGCTGCAGCGTGAAACTGAAACCACTTCCATCTGGTGCCGAAATTAGAATAGCGTCCACCCCTTCACACATCTTCGCGGTGTATATTCAAGCAAAAGAGTAAATTCTACATCGTCAGCTGCATAAATGCACTCCTGCAGGGTCACAAGTGGGCATGAGTATGCATGGCGAGCTGGAAAGTATGTGGAAGGAAGCGATCGAGCCTGTTCTGTCATTTGATTCAGCGACACACAAGATATTACACAGCAGATAGCTTTATGAATTATACATGCTGAGGTATTTGAGACGCCATCCCGGCAGCTGCCTAGAAGGAATGGGAAAATACAGGAAACTACATTTAGGATTTTTTATTGCTAGTGAGGTGGGACTAAGTCCTTTGTGCTGCGGCCACTTTTGGTCTATTGTGCCTGCCCCAGATGATAGGTGAGGGTGATTGTGGAGCAATTGGTGGAATGAAGATTGGCAGGGAAAACCGTAGTACTCGGAGAAAACCTGCCACAGCGCCACTTTGTCCACCACAAATCCGACTTGACCAGACCCGGGATCGAACCCGGGCCGCCCCGCTTGAGCTATGGCGCATCCTGCATTTAGGATAGTCAGTATCTAGGCCTAAATTCAAACTTTCCAGATCTGCTAACCCTTATATCAGATATTTTGAACATTTTCCAACTCACGGCACACTGAACAAGGCGCTAAAATTGTTCAGGCACACCATCAGATTTTTGAAAGACAGGTTTTATCATTAAAAGAGCGAGTATTTAGACTGTCTTTAAAAGCTCAATAGCTAAAATTCTAATCTTTGCGTTATTTCTTAAAAATAATGTTGATCGTGGATTTCAAAATATTTAAATTTTAAAATTTACGTTTATTTTTGTTATTATTCCAAATATTGAAATGATATATTATTGAAAAAGATGTAATTTAAGAAATCCTATGACGTACTCCACTGGGCTCAAAAAAGTGCCCCCTCCCCTTGCCTCCCTGTCCCGTGCCCCCTCCTTTTCACAGTGAAATAATGAAAAATCAGGCTTTGAATAAAACAGACTGCTTTATGATGAAAAAATTTAATGCTATGTTTTTTCTGTGTACAATAAGCATAAAAAGGACAAGATTTTTAGATATAAACACGAGCAGAAATAAGGTAGCTTTACGTAAACATAAAAATATCAGTGGAAGCCTGTGCGTGGTGATGCCTCATGAGGTCCCTTGTCCGAGGTCGGATGGTTGACAAGCATACCCACAAGTCCTCCTCCAGTGCTTGAAGCCGCGACCTGTTCATAGCAGAGAAGAGCGGCCTCACACAGATACGACGTAGAGAAGGAAGGAGCGCTTCAATCACCGTCTCTGTGATGATGGGGTACTCCTGTCGGAGAGACAACCAGAATGAGGCCGTATCTGGTGGTGAATGCTTCCATTTTGGTCTCCTGTCCTTTCTTATTTCCGTCAGCTCATCTTCTTCTGCAACAGTTAGTTCTGCTGGCTCGAACGCACTTCACAACGGATCTCTCATCCTTAAAGTGAAGGGAAATACTTTTCGACGTTTTTACTCAGCAATGACAAACTTTGTAGAATTACGAGCATATTGACAAGATTTCTGTCCAGTCTGCAAATTTGTCAGCCCAAACATTTCAACTTTGTTATCTTTTTAGATTCTGGCTCCCGACAGTGTCAGTTTTTCCTTAAAAGAGTTAATTTTGTCAGTACAAGTAATAATATCTTCACTCGTCAAGAATGGCTTGGCCTTCTGTCGTTTCTGGGAGTGGTTTGCAAAATAAAAATTGTTCGATAATGTCTCCACTACAACCAAGCCTGCTGAGTGCTACGAGTTGAGCTCTTCCAGTGATGTCAGTCGACTCGGCCAAATGGTTGGCAAAACAAATCGGTTTCTTTAATGTCGGCTACCACTTGTGACTCCACGTCTTGAAACATGTCTTGCATACGCCAGCTAACACTGTTATCTGACATAAGGATTTTCAAAATCTCTTTTTCATATTCCTCGCCAAACATGATATGAATATTTAGAATTGTACAGCATGCTGGTAAAATTACTGACTCGGCAATTTTATGTGATTTCATCTATTTTGCCACGAGTTCGGCAACGGTTTAGCTTGCTTCTTGAGCTCTTTCAGAAACAGTTGTGATTTCGGTCCGCTGTTCAGCCTGGTGTGTTTGATAACTATAGGCCTTTCAAAATATATTTAATTGGTATCTCGCATAAATATGAGTGCTTTGTGTGAAGGTGTTTTTTCAGCTTACTTGGAACCATAGTTAGTTTGCCCGTTTCACGTGACAAACAACACACTTAGACGTGACTGCTCCTCATCAGTTGAAATTAATCTGAAAGACAAATAATCTTCTTATATTGGTGCACGACGATTTCAGAACTAACATTAACCGTATTATGTGATACTACCAAAACTAGTACCAGCCACACTTGATTCATTGTAATAGTCTTACTTTCGTTTTCTGATTATGAATCTGTGCATGTTCAATAAACCCTAAAGAAATAAAGATTAAATAAATGTGTAAATAAGAAATAACTAAAACCATAAAGAAATAACAAGCAAAATTGCATTAGCTTAGGCTGGGGCCACACGAGCGCATGAAGTACGTCCGTTGCAACGAACGTACTTTATGACGGACGTTCCTGAGGACACCACACAGTTGCAGAATGCGGTGCGTAGTTTTTGTCTGCAATGGCGCCAGAAGAAAGTGTAGCATTCGCCTCTCTTGTTTATTTCTACAACGGACGTTACAACGTTCGTTAGAACGGACTCATTTTGTGCGCTCGTGTGGCCCCAGCCTTAAACTCACACGGAATAACACACCCTACCCGAACAACAGCTGACTGAAGACCGACACTGGTGGCTTCACAAGAGTGAAAGATGGAGTGGTAAAAGTACATTGGAGAGTTTGTCTGAGATCGGGAACATTAGGGACGTAAGTTCTTAAAATTTTACTGGAGTAACATTTTTATTGCACTGCTATTGTTTTCATTCTTATCAGTCTTTTATGATAAATATACAGTATTTCTAAAATTTACCTCGACGAATTTTTTATTACTGTTTTTTCTCGCTTCTTTTCGACCTTCCCCCAACCTCCCGCGGCAAACCTGCGGACGCTCCGCGTAACAGCAGTGTGCCGCGGCATCCCGGTTGAAAATCACAGCCTTACATAAACGACTTTGTTATGCAGCAGCCCTGATTATGACTTACGGACCAACCTTGTGTTGAAATGCAGGCGCTTAACGTTACGTATAACGATCTACAATTTTATTTATACTAATTTCGTTCAGTTTATCGTGACCGTATAAAATAAACAGTGCAAAGATGATTTTTCCGAAACTCCCTTTTCTGTTTTCCATACCTGTGCAGCTCTGATGCATATCTATCGCCCATGTATTTCCACTGTCCCAGCGCGTAGACAGAAACTGCTTGCACTTTATTCTATTTTGTTTTAGATTCCTGTAAGGGGTATACTGCCGGTCACGGTAGCCGAGCGCTCTAAGGCATGCACTGTCTTCGCTCGCTCGGAAGCCGGGATCGTGGGTTCGAATCCCACTCAGGGCATGGATGTTTGTGTGCGTTTTTCTGTGTTTGTCTACAGGTAGAGGCCTTGCGACGAGCTGACCACTCGCCCAAGGAGTCCTACCGTATATGTAAGATTTAGAAAAACCGAAGTGAACGGAGTTCATGGAGGTAGGCCTAGGCCCACTGGGGCTGTAGTGCCAAGGGGAAAAAAGGGGGGGGGGTATACTGGGCCAACACGAACTACAATTTTTAGTGGTGATATACTCACTCACTCATGGAGCTGAGCCTTTCTTGAGAAGCCGCCAACTACGCAACTACTCAAGTATTTCCCAGCATTTTATGGAACCCGAAAGTTCATTACTGTGTTCACAAGAGCCCTCCACTGGTCCCTATCCTGAGACAGATCAATCCAATCCATATCATCCTATCTCTCCAAGATCCATTTTAATATTGTCCACCCACTACGCCTTGGTCTACCCAGTGGTCTCTTTCTTTCTGGCCTTCCCACTAATATTCTATACATATTCCTCTTCACCCCATTCGTCCTACATGGCCTGCCTACCTCATCCTCCTTGACTAGATCATTCTAATGCTGATACGACAGTTATTAAAATCCGTCCGGGATTTCCGAAGACGAAACATGCGAACATCATTTCCATTTCAGGCGTTCACTTCGAGAAAAACAAGTAAACGGTGGTCTTCGCCAGTTTGGTTCCGCTTCGTCTTACTCCACCTCAACCTTCTGCGCGTTGTATTACTTATGAGAGAAACATGGCTTTCTGCGCCTTCTTCCTCTTCGGCAACCCCTATGAACTGGGTCCTTTCGCCTATTCCAATTCAGAATTAGCTTACGAAATTATGAATCGTATGGACGCCTGGGTGACCGCCTCTGTGGTCTAGTGGTCAGAATTCCTGGCTACAGATCCAGAGGTCCCGAGTCCAATTCCCGGCGCTACCAGATTTTCTGAGAAGTGGATCTGGAACGGGGTCCACTCGGCCTCGTGAGGATAACTGAGTAGCTATTTCAAGGGAACAGCGGCTGTGGTCTACAAAAACTCAGAATAACGGCCCTGGGGATCCGTTGCGCTGACCACGCGACACCCTCTATCCGCTAAAGTTGGCACTAACTTCGCCGACAAGCGGCGGTCACTCGGTCTGTACAGTTCGCTTGCGGACTAAAGCCATGGAGTTTCTTTTTGTATGAACGCCTGGGTATGACTATTCGGATGGGAGATCGGCCCATCGCAAGACGTCTACCTACACACAATACAAACGCAGAGAGAGCGCGAACATACATCCATGCTCCCTCTATCCCAGTGGTGAAGCGGCCGAATATAATACACCCCTAACACTTCAGACCACTGTGACAATCATGAAACACAGCCATGTGCTCAGAATGTTTCGTTGAAAGTAGCAGGAATATTTGGAATCCAAGGGGGCAAGGCAAAAAAATTGATGGGCGAAGAATGTGTTCTTGGTTGCAACGCCATACATTTCGGAAAAAAGCAGACGTTTCGGAGGAACAAATTGTCTCAATCTTCAGGGTCGAAGCGTAAGCCAAGCAAGAAATTAGCAAGAAGTAGGTGTCAAGCAAGCTCATCTGTCATCAGCTGAGACATACTATCTACGTTGGCACTTATATATTTATTTATTTATTTATTTTTGACTTATTTAATTACTGTCGGTGGCTCAGGTTATAAAGCATCGAACGGTAGGACATCGGGAATAATGTGGATGTAAGCTATCGTGGTATATAAGATTTGAGGTTTTCACGGCGCTGACTACTCTCGTATTAAGAATGCCGTCTTCTGGTATGTGACGCCGTGTAGACAAAGTATAAACCGACGTTTAGAAGGGACGTATCGCCTCCATTTTCAGGGTAGAAGACAAAAGAAAGAAAAAATCCGAGAGCGAGGGACCAGCGTGAGCATGTAGCTGCTGCGGATTTCTCTTTTTTCTTCTATCCTGAAGATGGAGGCGATACGTTCCTCCGAAATGTTGTTTTATACTATGTCTACACGGCGCCATATCCCAGAAGACGGCATTCTATATCGTGGTATAATTTGAGGCGTATCCTGGTATTTCCGTGATGAAACCTGCAAAAATAATCATTCAGGATTGCCGGCCTCCGGGCCGGTACCTGAACTCGGAACCTCCCGAATAAGAGGAGAGGCAACGAGTCGAGGCGGTGACTCGGCATTTGATTCATCTCAGAGTAAACATATCAGTGACCATTCTTGCTTGTACGGCCATTGTCCACTCTGGTATCTGCGCCACTGAGTGTAATTTTCATTTTAGCCCCGATGATGGCCAGCGCAGGGTACCTGCTGATTGACACTCGATTCCTAACTAATGTCCTCCCCCCACAAACATAGACACCCAGAAGAAAGCAGTCTTCTGTGATGTAGCGCCGTGTGGATATTGTGTTAACCGACGGTCCTCCTAAACATTGGTTAACACAAAATCTACACGGCGCTACATCCCAGAAAACTGCTTTCTTCATAGTCACCGCCGTGAAAACTTCGAATCTTACATAGACACTCAGGGTTTTGACTTTATTAACTCTCGGAACAGAAAACTTCCATGCAGCAATCCAGACTTACTCCTGCACCTCCTGGTCCCTGTGACTCATTAAGCATTACGTCATACGGCTAGGGCCGCGCCATAGCTCAAGCGGTTAGTCGCTGGCTTCCCACCGCGGCGGCCCGGGTTCGATCCCGGGTCTGGTCAAGTGGGATTTGTGGTGGGGAAAGTGGCGCTGGGGCGGGTTTTCTCCAAGTACTTCGGTTTCCCTTGCCAATCTTCATTCCACCAATTGCTCCACAGTCACCCTCACCTATCATCTGGGGCTGGTACAATAGGCCAGAAGTGGCTGCAGTACAAGGGACTTAGTCCCACCCTACTAGCAATAAAACAAAGCCACACGGCTATATCTCGATGCGTTCCTAATCTCTACATTAGATGGATATCAGTGGAGAGTTTCACGCCCTGGCACCTTTAACCCCGGGAGAAAGAATTCCAGTACCATCTTAAACGATGCTGTGTGGGCCCCAGAACCGATTGAATCTCGTTCGTCCATCCCTTAGCTCAGAAACTGTACTGAATGAAACATCCCTGCTCCGAAGTTAACACATAAAACCGAAAAAAGAAACCAGATGTCGGCCCCCGGTCGGATTTCGAACCACATATCCCTGACTACGCCTCAGAAGCTCACACCAGTACGTTGGGTCAGACTTTGAAACATTTGGTTATGTTCAGAAATGCACTTCTGACGCAAGGAGTTCCTTTTTACCTTGGTAACCACTGACCTCTGAACATTACGGTACAAAGCCGGTTATACAAGACAGAGGGTGGGGGGGAACGTGTTCATTACAACTAAGGTCTTTCGGTGTCATATGTTGCTCTGGTTTACATATTATGTAACCTAATGCAAGCCGGGTAAATGTCAGGTTGGTGTGTATGTAACCAGAACATACTAGAAATGTAGACGAAACAAGCATCACACCTCCATTCCATAACCACTTTTGAGACATATCCGTTTTTTTTATTCTTGCCGAATTTTCTCGAATAAATTGCGCATGTTTCCCACTAAATATTGGCTACTTGCCGAAAATCTGACTAAGTACTGTGTTCGCATAAGTAAAAAGATCGATTTCACGATTTCTAAACCTATTTTCACATCGCTNTCACCCTCACCTATCATCTGGGGCTGGTACAATAGGCCAGAAGTGGCTGCAGTACAAGGGACTTAGTCCCACCCTACTAGCAATAAAACAAAGCCACACGGCTATATCTCGATGCGTTCCTAATCTCTACATTAGATGGATATCAGTGGAGAGTTTCACGCCCTGGCACCTTTAACCCCGGGAGAAAGAATTCCAGTACCATCTTAAACGATGCTGTGTGGGCCCCAGAACCGATTGAATCTCGTTCGTCCATCCCTTAGCTCAGAAACTGTACTGAATGAAACATCCCTGCTCCGAAGTTAACACATAAAACCGAAAAAAGAAACCAGATGTCGGCCCCCGGTCGGATTTCGAACCACATATCCCTGACTACGCCTCAGAAGCTCACACCAGTACGTTGGGTCAGACTTTGAAACATTTGGTTATGTTCAGAAATGCACTTCTGACGCAAGGAGTTCCTTTTTACCTTGGTAACCACTGACCTCTGAACATTACGGTACAAAGCCGGTTATACAAGACAGAGGGTGGGGGGGAACGTGTTCATTACAACTAAGGTCTTTCGGTGTCATATGTTGCTCTGGTTTACATATTATGTAACCTAATGCAAGCCGGGTAAATGTCAGGTTGGTGTGTATGTAACCAGAACATACTAGAAATGTAGACGAAACAAGCATCACACCTCCATTCCATAACCACTTTTGAGACATATCCGTTTTTTTTATTCTTGCCGAATTTTCTCGAATAAATTGCGCATGTTTCCCACTAAATATTGGCTACTTGCCGAAAATCTGACTAAGTACTGTGTTCGCATAAGTAAAAAGATCGATTTCACGATTTCTAAACCTATTTTCACATCGCTAGTTGTTTACTGTATCTATAAAATATTCGAAACAATTCGTGTCACCGATTTGCTTCAAGTTAATCCTCAAACATGGGGTGCACATCATGCTTGGGCAGTACGGCGGTAAAATGTACTTTATGTGAAAAGGAAGGATGAAAAATTAAACATCCGGGTATCACGATGCGACCTTCGATTCTGTTGTGAATTCTGTTCAAAGATTAAAGTCTTAAAGACATATGACGCACAAATGTGTTCGCGTGATTTCACGACCCCTGACCTGGACCTCTGTAAATGCAATGAATGTTAATGAAGATCATGTAAGCCATGTGGCAATCAAAGAGCCTGGAAGCAAAGAGGGTGTGGATACAGATACCACAATCGCCAATTCTGACCTCAAATCTTTGTACTGCAAATAGCAGTTCCAATTTTTAAACAGCACATTAATCTCTGAATTGCTCGCCATTAAATTTGCAACATGAAATGCACAAATTGTAGGTCTACAGACATTAGGTGTAAATTTAAATTGAATAAATGCAGTTTTAGGAGTATAAGTAAGATGCAACTGTGCCTAAGAACGAATACATGAAGAGACATTGGCGGAGTATCGCTCTAACGGAGGTGTCCACTTTCTATCCACCAATGGCTCTACAGCCCTTTGTAGACCTGGGCCGCTCTTTCAGTATCTTGACCTTTTTACACAATCGGTAGGACTCCTTGGACGAGGGATGATCCCGCCGCAAGGCCGCTACCTACACACAGAATAAACGCAGACCACGAACCCAGTGTTCGAGCGGGTGTAGACAGTTCATGCCTTAGACCACGCGGCCACTGTGTGGTCGGCGGCGGTGTCCAGTGCCTACCAGAACAAAAAAAATGTTTATAACATTTAATGTTCTATTTCACTAGGTCCAATGGTAAGGTCTACCGTTATCTAACAGGCTCCACAGGGTAGGTAGCCTTCATTCTGCGTGAAGGAGACAAGGTCACTTCCAATGTCATAAAGAAAACCTGCTTAAAGAGCATAGATTAAAACACAGAGCTGTCTTCAACAATTTCGCTGGCCTAGACAAAATACGGTGAAAAATAAATAAATGTTACCTCTAACACCCGGAAACCGTTTAAGGCGGAAACGCAGAGGCAAAATAATACAGGAAAGTAATTTCCTTGAACGCTTACTGTTATCCGTTAATATAATTTTGTTCCGTACTGTTTTTCCTGTAAACTGAGAAGGAACATTTCTGTCATGAATGGTAAACAATAGTGTTTGAGTGGCAGCAAAACATTTGTAGAACATTTTAATGAACTACTGGGAAAAACTAATGAAACAATGGCAGGAAGGAAAAAAGAGAAAGAAGGAATAGACACAGTGAAGAAGAACAAAGCAAGACAGACAGAAAAAAGAAGGTATACGAGAAATGTCTACTGCTCGGTGCGCATGCGTGGCATACAACTCTGGACTGCGACTAGAATCAAAGGCATTGGGTATACTGTGCAAAGTTCAGGGTTATTCATAAGTCAGTGAAACATTTTGAAAATTTACAATAAATAAACTACGCAACGGATACCAAATTTTGTTGCACTGAAATAGAGATAAACTCACAAAGTTTTTTTACATAGTTCATACATGCTCAATGTGCCCACCTTTGCTGATACGGCAGACATCTATGCGATAATTCGTTTCGTCCCACACCCGTGTCAGCATATCGCGGTTGACCAGACTTACAGCAGCGGTGATACGGCTGCGAAGATCTTGAAAGTAGCAGGCAATGGAGGCTTTAAAAAAACTTGGAGAGATTCATTCTCTAACGGTGTAAGAATTACCATGATCCGATGCATAGTTTATTTGTTGTTAATTTTTAAATTGTTTCACGGACTTCTGTATGGGTGTGAAACTTGGTCTCTAACAAGGAGGTTGGAGAAAACTGCATAATGAAGACCTTCATAACTTGTACTCTTCTTCAAGTATAATTAGAATGATCAAATCAAGGAAGGTGAAGTGGGCAGGGCATGTAGCACTAATGGGGGAGAAGAGGAATGCACATAGGTTATTGGTTGGAAAGTCAGAAGGAAAGAGACCACTGCGAAGACCAAGGCGTAGGTGGGTGGACAATAATAAAATGGGTCTTAGAGAGATAGGATGGAATGGTATGGATTGGATTGATCTGGCTCAGAATATGGACCAGTGGAGGGCTCTTGAGAACGCAGTAATGAACCTTCGGGTTACATAAAATGCTGGGAAATTCTTGAGTAGCTGCATAATTGGTGGCTTCTCAAGAAGGGCTCAGCTCCATGAGTGAGTAAGTAAGTAAGTTCACGGACTTATGAGTAATCCTGTATTTTACCTGCAAGTGTGTACGTTTGTTTAGCAGGAACCTATCTGAAGCTTGAAGTTCACGCTCTCTGGGATTCCGGTTCAAGCATAAACTTCGTGTTAACGATCGCATATTGCATGTCGGTCAAATGAAACGTGCCCAACATACATCTAGCATAACGGAACATTAATTGAGAACTGAGGTGTGATGCACGAACGCGACGAATTCACTTGACTTCTATCTGTGTGCGTTACGTAAGGCAATGAACGGTGGGACGTAAACATGCTTACCTCGGCGCTCCCAGAAAACTTCCAGTTACACTGCTTCACTTCTGTTTCGTTCAGATCTCTCTAACGTGGCGTTTTGGATGTCTCCGGTTCGGATCTACGCATGAACCAGCTGTCATGGCATCTTATTCGCAATTTTATTCAGTTTATGAAGACAAATCAGAACAGAAAGTCGAGCTTGAGTGGTTAGAACTGCTGCTTCTATTCGGGACGTCTTTGGTCTGATTCTTATCCCCTTTAAATGCTTTCAATATTACAGGTTCTTGTCTTCTCTCTCCCACTTAACATTTATTTACCTATGAAACTAAATTTTTTTATTGCTAGCGGGTTGGGACTAAGTCCCTTGTACTGCGGCCACTTCTGGCCTACTGTACTAGCCCCAGATGACAGGTGAGGGTGATTGTGGAGCAATTAGTGGAATGAAGATTGGCAGGGGAAACCGAAGTACTCGGAGAAAACCTGCCCCAGCGCCACTTTGTCCGCCAGAAATCCCACTTTACCAGACCCGGGTTCGAACCCGGGGCGCTGCGGTGGGAAGCCAGCGACTAACCGCTTGAGCTATGACGCGCCCCTAACACCGTTACTGCCAGCAATCGTTAGCCAAGCGTATGCCTCTTCTTCAAGAAATGCTCATTTTGTTATTTTCGATAATGCTAACAAATTCTCTGTTGTACCTAACAGTCTCAGCATCGGCGGAGAGAAAAGCGTCTCGGACTAGGATAGCTCTAATTCCCTGTTACACAATACAAAATTATTTGCGTCACTATCTATAAAAATGCATGAATGACATATGGTGGGTTATAAGCTAAAGTATACTTATGTATGTTTCTGGAAAGTTTACTACTGCACATGCACCGCCTCTGTAGTCGTCAGAGCTCCTGGCTACAGATCCAGAGGTCCCGGGTTCGATTACCGGCGCTACCAGATTTTCTGAGAAGTAGTGGGTCTGGAACGGGGTCCACTCAGTCTCGTGAAGATAAGTGAGGAGCTCTTTCAAGGAAGTAGCGGCTCCGGTCTAAAAACCGAAATTAACGGCCGTGAGGATCCGTTGCGCTGACCACGCGACACCTTCTCTCCGCTAAAGTTGGCATTAACTTCGCTGATAAGCTGCGGTCGCTCGGTCGGTATAGTTCGCTTGCGGACTATATGCCACGGAGTTTATTATCGTTACATATTTTTTACATTACATCGTGTATATTAATAAAATAAAGTAAAAGCGATGCATTGAATAGTGAGTTACAACAATGGGTACGGTTTCCGGCACTATGCGCAGTAGCCTACAGCGCACTGTGGTGGCTCTGCAACAAAAATGAATGTCAAGGAAGCGCGGGATGTACAATCGCAAAGATCGTGTCTGCAAACTGTGACAGTGTCTGGGATACTCCCTTCCCTTCTTGTTACGTTTGTGTTTTGTCTCTGTATTGCGTTAACAACGTGGCATTAGAACCGCACCTTAGTCGGCCCTCAGCTCCTTTTTCTACCAAAGGGCCAACCAATCAACCAACCATTTAAACGAAAACCCGATAATCTAATCGTTGAACTATACTAGTAAAAAAAAAGGTAAATTTGTTCCTGTGCTTAACTAATCAAGCAGTACGCCACGAAGGCGTATGGGAGAGTGGATGCATAGATCCACATTTTCTTGACCTTTTTACTAGTTAGAGGTGTGGTCAGCTTCACGCCCCTGCCGCTTTACCACCGGGGAAAGAGCCCTGGTACCCATTAGATAGGAGGTTGAGCGGACCCCAGGGCCAGTCTGGACGACTAGGAGAAGAGAAAAATTCTTACCCCACCGGGATTCAAACTCCGACCTTTCGGTCGTCCAGCCAGTAACCAGTCGCTATACCGACTGCGCTATCCCGGCTCCTCACGTCCAGCCCGTAGCCAGTCTGTATACCTACTGCGCTATCCCGGCTCCTCACGTCCAGCCCGTAGCCAGTCGCTATACCGACTGCGCTATCCCGGCTCCTCACGTCCAGCCCGTAGCTAGTCTGTATACCGACTGCGCTATCCCGGCTCCTCACGTCCAGCCAGTAGCCAGTCTCTATACCGACTGCGCTATCCCGGCTCCTCACGTCCAGCCAGTAGCCAGTCGCTATACCTACTGTGCTATCCCGGCTCCTCACGTCCAGCCCGTAGCCAGTCGCTATACCGACTGCGCTATCCCGGCTCCTCACGTCCAGCCAGTAGCCAGTCGCTATACCGACTACGCTATCCCGGCTCCTTGAACTATACAAGTAATCTATTTAATTAAGCAGCAACTATCTATCCAATATCCAACCAATCATTTAATCAATTAAGTAACCAACTATTCACAGATATAATAACAATGAAACGTTATTAGTGTACGAGTATGTGCTGAAGGTTATATGATGTCTGATTTCAGTGTTAAGAAAACTTACTTTAACAGAAATCCCCAGTTATGTGATGTTACATACTGCTTGTAGCTAAAAGGTAAAGTTGTGCCTGTGCGTAACTAATTAAGCACTACGCCATGAAGGCGTATGGGGGAGTGGATGTACAGAGACGTAGGCAGATGCTTCACGCAGAGGGTGGACAAAAAATAGGATACACTACAGATGCCGTACACATTTCTTTATAAATTTGGTGTTGGACCACCTTTTGCCTTCAGTACATTAATCCTTGGAATGGACTCGTACAAGTTTTAAACACTCTCAAGCGGAATTTTATACCATTCTTCTTGAAGAACATCTTCAAGTCGCTTTAGGGATGTTGGAAGTGGGAATCTGTTCCTCACTCAAGCCTCCAAAACTGACCAGAGTGGTTCAGTGATGTTCATATCTGGTGACTGTGCTGGCCAGGGAAGATGCTGAAGGTCCCCTTCATGCTGTTCAAGCCTTGACTGAACAGTTCCACATGTGTGAATGGGGGCAATGTCACCTTGGAAAACTGCATTGTTGTTCGGAAATAACGTCTGGATCATGGGATGTATTTCATCACCCAACCTGTCAACGTACTGCCTTGCAGTAATTCGGCCATGAAGGGTAATAATGGGGCCGACAGAATACTGTACCACGAATTGTTGCACAAACCATCACAGAACCTGCCCCTGTGTTTCACTGTTCCAATTAGGAATTCCTTGGATGTTCACCAAACGTAAACTGTTCCTGATGCAGGGTACAGCGTGTAGGACGACCCATCTGACCATATCTCGCGCGCGTTACCAGTTGTCTGATGTCCAGGTTTCATGGTCGTGACACCAACGTTTCCGCATCTCAGGTTTGCTTCGAGTAATCAGGTTTAGCAATTGCAGCCCTACCGCTACTGTGGATGTTGGATTTGTGAAGCTCACGGCGGACAGTTTCTGTGGAAACAGGGTCTTCGAGACGAATGTCCAGTTCTGCTGCATTTCACCTGTGCTGCAGTGGTTCTGTGATTTTTTGAAACGATCTTTCTTAGTGTAAGATGATCTCTTTCTCTGAGTCTTGAGTTTTGCCCACTGTTACTCTTCCCTGATGTTGTCTTCCCATGATTCGCGTATACCGACATAACCTCAGAAACTGTCGCTCTCAGTAGACCCAATAATGCGCCAGCTTAACGCGCACCAACGATCTGTCCTTTTCCAATACTGGAGAAGCCTCCACTTTCCGATCTTTTCATACGAACTGTTATGCTAATGCTAGTGGGGTGTGACTAGGCCCCTTGTACTGCGGCCACTTCTGGCCTATTGTACCAGCCCCAGATGATAGGTGAGGGTGATTGTGGAGCAATTGGTGGAATGAAGATTGGCAGGGGGGACCGAAGTACTCGGAGGAAACCTGCCCCAGCGCCACTTTGTCCACCACAAATCCCACTTGATCAGACCCGGGATCGAACCCGGACCGCAGTGGTGGGAAGCCAGCGACTAACCGATTGAGTTATGGCGCGGCCCACCACACGAACTGTTACTCAACACAATCACTTATGCACTGACACGAGCATTACAAAGTGGAAACAAAGTGCAGAACATTCAGTGTTGCCATCTGAACTTCCTTCAATTTAGCCAATACAAACAAATTCTATTCCTCAATTTCTTAGTGTTTACTTTATTTTGTTCACCCCTTGTACATTTTCCTTGTTAAGGAAAACACTGTGTACTTAATCGAATCGCTCATATGCACATGCAGGGATTCATACGACTCATGTCTGAGGGGAGATTATGTAACACCCGTTAACAGCCTAAATGTCACCGAGCAAAGAAAATCAATGTTACCATAGCTCTGAAGAGCTTTAGTGTTTAGGACAAACGGTAAAAATTTGCATTAATTGCCGAACACAATAGACATAACAATACTGCAAAATACAAATTAAGATAGAGTTTATTACATACGCCCACTAAACAAAACCAATTTAAATAAATCCTCCTCGAGGACTATCGCCTTCTCGTGGAGAGGTCTGCGCGTCCCAATGAAGCGGAGAGCTATGCTGGCGGGAGCGTAAGCTCCCGGTAGGGCCATCCATGCCAGTCACCTACAAGGGCAGGGGCAAGATGAAGTGTAGTTCCTGGTCCTCCGTGTTGGAGGGTGGACGCAGGGCTAGTGACCTCACCCCTGAAAAATTCACTTCTGCGATACCTCCAGAAACCTATGAAGGAGGACCATCAAGGAGGCTAAGACTCACGCAGTGTTGCAGGCTAGTAAATAGGAATAATTTAAATAAATAATATTTCTAGTAGTGTCTTCTACCTAACAGAGTTTAATACGAGCAAATACGGACGCAGTCAGTGGAAGACCTTGGCGCAGATGGGAGGATAATATTGTGACATGTTGCGCAACGGAGAACCCCGTTGAGAACTTACTGGAGATGCAGAGAATAATCGAAATGCTGGCGAAGGCAGAGGACGATAGAAAAATCGAGAGGGAAGAAAGGAAGGCGGAGAAGGAAGAAATGCTGAAACAGATTAGGGCAAACCAAGTAAAAGCAGATGCCGAGCGAGTGTGGATGGAAGACAGAATGGAAGCCAACCGAAAAAAAGACAGAGAAGATTTCCTGGCCAAATAAGGCTCCTGTCAAGAAAAGGTGGAGATCAGCCACAAGGAACTCCTAGCCAGAATGGACGCCCGACTCGAAAGCATGGCGAGAAAAGACTTCCGCCGAGATGAGAGGAACCCAAGCAAACACGGCACAAGAAGAAGAGGTCCTCGAAATAATACCGGTCGGAGAGACGATGGCCTGCCAAGAAATGGAGGCACGTCCAGATGAAAAGCCGGCCTCAGTGCACAGGAAACCTGAGGCGGCAGAACTACGAGAGGTACCCGTAATAGACGCCGACGTAATGCCGGTCGGAGAACCGAAGAAGAAAAGGAGCAGGGACCGAAAGCGACGAATTATGAAGAACCCGACACGGAAAAATTGCGGACCCCAGAATAAATTGGCCGTCGTCAGCAGGAAGGTGTCCCGCCATGCAAGAGTGGCATGGCGCAAGAGGAACATCTTCAGGAAATCTTGGACCCGAGGAGATCATGCGTCCCGGATAAAGTTGGCTGCCATCTGCAGGAAGACATCCCGTCGCGCGACAGTGGCACGACGGTGGAGAAATGACTTCAGGAAGGAAACTCCCCAGGGAACCTTCGGATGCCGGAGAAAGGACTTGGCGCCACGGTCTTGTACCAGCAAGTGGCGGGAGGTCCAGGAGGAACAACGACGTCAGCGAGTGCAAACAACGCATCAAGAGCTGTTACGTCGACATCAGGAACCTCCGAAGAAAGAAATGATCAAGGATTGGACCTGGTGGAAGTGTCGACCGCCTCCAAAACGGAAAAGAAGACTTCAAGCAGAGGAGGAGCTGGTAACGTAGAAGTACCGGCCGCCCGAGCAAGAATGAAAAAAATGGATGAATGGGATACAACTGGATCTTCTGGCGACTTGAAAGGAAACCGCTCGAGACGAGTTGGTCTTAAGAAGGGAGCGGTTGTAACGCCCGGAGAACAGATGCTGCAAGAACAGCCTCCGAAGCAAAGGAACGGGGATGCACCGTTAGGCTATTCGGGACGAATAGGCTTAAGGAGGGAGCAGTGTGACATGTTGCGCAACGGAGAACCCCCCACCAGCAGTGACGCTGCGGGTGAGTCAGCGCTCCGTCATCCCCCCTCTGCACGGCAACGTAACGCGCAACGCGCAGTGACGTAAGACGGCGTGAGGTAACAGCGTTGCTAGGTAACAGGCCCACACAGCCCCTATATAAGAGAGCTGCGCTGCCTGCGAGAAGAGTAGTTGTAATGTGGCCATCGCCGAGTCCAGTTCCGAGTTAGTTCCGTGCAAGCCTACGAGCAAGTGTGTTATCAACAGTTCTCCAGTCAGCGGACTACAGTTGGAGTATAGCAGCCGTCGCGGAAAGAAGAACCGGACGTGTGTGCGATTGTGTAATTGGGAGCGTGTGATACAGTGATACAAAGCTCCCCTACGGTAAACGTGTAGATTACTGAAGAGAGAGTGAACTGATTTGCGCATAGGGTTATAAATCGTGAAACCCCGCAACAGTGTAAACAGATTAATGCGATTAGGGTTATAAAGTGTGAAACCCCGCAACAGTGTAAACAGATTAATGCGATTAGGGTTATAAAGTGTGAAACCCCGCAACTGTGTGATAATTAATTGTAGCCGTTATTTGTAGGTTGCTGAATAAACCAATTAACAATCCGAACGGCGTCTTCAGTAACGAAATACGTCACAATATTAAAATTGATCCTAGATACACAATCTATTCAAGGATATGGTCTAGAATCAACTGCCTTGGAATAAGATCTAGTGGTGGATCTTGTGAACAGGGCATTGACCTTCGGGTTCCTTAAAAGGATGAATATTTCTATTTTGGTGACTATCAACTTCTTCATAACAATCTGCTTCATGAAGTTAGTTATTAAGCCCAAGTTTCTGTACGTTCAAACTGAAACGTATCGCAGTTTTAATAAAATATTTCCAAAAAAAAAAAATATTGATATATTGCTTAGCCGTATTCCGCACTTGGAAACTGTCCAATAAACTCTGCCCTGTTGGTGCTTAAGAAAATAATAATAAACTCCATGAAGTAGAGTCTGTCTTCAGAACATATGGGATATTCAGTTGCTCAGCCCTTTTTGAAATTCAAAGGTTCATTGCAGTATTCACAAAAGTCCGCCACTGGTACCGATTACGACTCAAATGAATCCAGTCCAGACATTCATACTGTATTTAAGATCTATATTAATTTTATTCTCACAACCACGCATAGACCTTCCATGTTGTCTTTTCCCTTTAGGGTTTCCGGCTAAAATACTGAATGTATTTCTTGTCTCCCAATGCGCCCACCGCTCCCTTAATTTAACATTCAAAATTGAGATGTGCAATAAATTCGGGGAAAAAGGTGAACTTCCATAATGGAATTGCTGTAATAACACTGTATTCAGCTCTAAGAACATCTGCTTTCAACAGGATTAATGTGGCTCCCCTGCTATTGTTTCGATGTCGAACTGGTTGTAGACATAATGAGAGAGAATTAATTTGTGTCCACGTAGGTGAAAGGTGGGATTAAATATATGTCGAAGCTACTTCGCTCTTTTTTTTTTTTTCTTTCCTTAGCCCTACAACCCCAGTGGGCCTAGGTCTACCTCCATGAACTCTGTTCACTTCGGTTTTTCTAGATCTTACACATTCGGTAGGACTCCTTGGGCGGGTGATCAGCTCGTCGCAAGGCCTCTACCTGTACACAAACACAGAAAGACGCACACACACAAACTAAACATCCATGCCCTGAGTGGGATTCGAACCCACGATCCCGGTTTCCAAGCAAGCGAAGACAGTGCATGCCTTAGACCGCTCGGCTACCGTGACCGGCACTTCACTCTCTATTACTTATAATTTCACGGGTAACCGTCTTTCCTCATTATAAATAAACTCATACGAAATACTAAACAGTTCCATGTGACGTCACACAATTCACAGTCGTCACACAGGCATAACTGCTATGCATCTTGCCACCAAACGCAAGGACGGAAACGTTCCAGAGGTCGCCTATCTTGGCTAAAGATTTTCCTCGTCTTCCTCAGAGTCTTCCCGCGAATTTTAGAACTGCTTTAAAATGGGTCACGAATACTTTCTTCCGGGAGCCGAGATAGCTCAGTCGGTAAAGAGACGGGCTACTGGCTGGACGGCCGAGGAATTGAATTCAATTCCCTACTATGACAAGCGGTTTTTTCTCCACAGGGTCCAGACAGGCAGTGGGGCTCACCCGGCCTCGTATTCAATGACCGTCGGGAATTCTTTCCCGGGTTAAAGCGGAAGGAGCGCGGAACTGACCGCTCACCTCCATATAGTGCTCAAGTTAAGAATAGTGGAGCTATATCTCCACTCCCCCATATGTCTTCATGGATTGGTGCTTAATTAATTAACCAAATTGAAAACTTGGCCTTCATCTTTACAGTTTTTTTTCCATAACTCATAATCATTCTCCAACTTGGAAAAGTGTCATTACAATTTTGAAACCCTAGACTTCTTTTCAGGAAGTTTCCTTACACATTCTTAAGATAGTTTCACTCTGCTCTGCACGAAACAAAAAAAAAACATTAAATCCTTACAACTGTATCTCGAATAAGTATTTGTAACTTCTAATTAGCGATACTGCAATCAATTGCTCAGTTTACTTAATGCAGAGCCTATCTCTTTGTGGCTAAAAGGTAAAGGTAAAGGCGCCGGTCACGGTAGCCGAGCGGTCTAAGGCATGTATTGTCTTCGCTCGCTTAGAAACCGGGATCTTGGGTTCGAATCCCACTCAGGGCATGGATGTTTAGTTTGTGTATGTGCGCTTTTTTGTGTTTGTGTACAGGTAGAGGCCTTGCGACGAGCTGATCACCCGCCCAAGGAGTCCTACCGAATGTGTAAGATCTAGAAAAACCGAAGTGAACGGAGAAGTTCATGGAGGTAGGCCTAGGCCCACTGGGGCTGTAGTGCCAAGGGAAAGAAAGAAAAAAAAAAGGTAAAGGTAAAGTTGCCCCTATGCTTAATTAAGCACCATGCCGTGAAGACGTATGGAGAAGTATAGGTACAGCTCCATCATTCTTAATCACTAGATGGAGGTTGAGTGGTCTGCTTCACGCGCCGGCCGCTTGATCCCCGAGGGTGAAGATCCTCCGCAATCCATCGGATTGGCACCTGGGTGGGCCCAAGAGCTGGTCTGGAAGTTGTGAACAACAGAAAAATCTTGACCTTGCCGGAAATCGAACCTCGGCAACACAGCCCGTAGCCCGTCGCTATACCGACTGAGCCAAAAAAAGTAAGGTAAATTTGTCCCTGTGCTTAACTACTTAAGCACTAGGGCATAAAGGCGTATGGGGAAGTGGATGTACAGATCCACATTTTCTTGACCTCGGCACTAGTTGGATGTGAGTGGTCAGCTTCACGGCCCGGCCGCTTTACTCAAGGAGAAATAGCCTCCGGTACCCATTGGATAGGAAGTTTGATGGACCCCAGAGCTGGTCTGGACGTTATGGAAAAGAGAGAAATTTGACCATACCGGTACTCGAACTCCGACCTCTCGGTCGTCCAGCCCGTAGCCAGTCGCTACACGGACTGCGCTTCTTCCTTTATGGTTATTAACTTCAGAATCTGGTTCCGAACATTTTACCTACGGAATTTTATATTTCTAAATACAGTTCACGCTTCGTTCGTAAGAGCATCTTTGTGTCTGTTTACACGCCAGTGGGTTAGGTGACATAAGTAAGTGTAATACGCAGGTGGCAAACTTACGCCTACTGAGAGAGAGAGAGAGAGAGAGAGAGCCAGGCAAAAGATTGCAGAAGGCCGGGTTACATAACACGGAGATGGCGAGTTCAGGGGATGTTACTGGTTTTGGCGACAACAGGACGGACACTGCGAGATGCAGTCGCTGAGGTACAGCTTGTTCCGGATTACGGAACCTGCTTTCATTTACGACAGAGAACAATCAGTTGACTGTCAGAACAGATGGCTCGCTAGATCGCTCGTCATATGGTTAGATAGTTGATAGTTGGGTGGCTGATCTGTTCTTACGTGACTAGTTGAGTTGGTGTCCAGTTCGTTGGTTGTTTCGAGATTCGTACTGTCCTGACGGAATCCGCGGAAGAGGCTGGTGAAAATATAACGTTCCAGTCTTGTGTTCTTAAACTACCCAGTTCAATTCTCGGCAGAGTTGCCGGCTATCCTGCCAGAAAACTGTTGTAGATTTCTTCAGTTTTTAGAGGTCCAGTGGCTGACTGTTATGAACGGCAATGAAACTTCGGGTTCCACTAATGTGGGACATTTCTTGACCACCTGAGCAACTACCTTCTCAAGACCATTTCTGTTTCATGGAGCCAGTTAATATTATTTATTCTAAATGTTACTCAGTCTTTTCGTGCACGTCCTAACATGAATTCTAACCTTATAAAATACAGGCTTAGTATATTATTATTATTGTTGTTGTTGTCACGTGCATCCGGGGTAGCGTGACTAATAACTGTGGATTCTAGATCTGATGACTAGATTTATTTGACATCACTATTACAATTACACACGATTATAATAGTTCACACATTTAACTCCTTCTGGATAACGAATCTCTCACTGTTGTCTGGATCTTGCACCTCCGGTCTTCTAGAATTCTCGAAAGCACGCTGATTCACTGTCGAAACACTTCTTCTTCTTCGCTACTGCTACTGCTACTGCTGCTACTTTATATTTGCTTGGCGTACCGAATAGGGGACACCGAGTACAACAGTTCAGCTATCCGTTGTCACGAAAACATCTCCGTTGTGCAGGAAACGTCTACAATGCTTATCGAGCCGTTGCTCAACAACCGACTGTTCCAGCTGGTCGTCCCGCATACGTGTATCAGCAAGCCGTTACCTTTGCAATGGATTCGGGTGTCACATTATTATCCTAATATCCCATCTATGTAGCGAAATGCGGGAATGAGAAATACATAAACAATTTGAATCGAAGTTGTGAAGGAAATAGATGACTTAGAGACCGCGGAGCAGATGGGATATTATAAACTGAAGCAGGTTGATTCTAAAGGGTTCTGACGATGGTGTATTCAAGAGTTACCCCGAAAACCCAGTAACCCTGGTGCAGGCTGTTCGTCATAGGTCCATAGATTTCTGCTGGCAGTATATAGTCGTGTTTTTTCTTAATTCGCATAGTTGGGGTGGAGTCCAGTTGGGTCCACTCGGCACGGTGGCCACTGATTGGCCTATTGTACCTGGCCCGGGTGATTACGATGATGGAGAATTTGGTGGAATGAAGATTGGCAAGGGAAACCGAAGTATTCGGAGAAAACCTACCCCAGCGCCCCTTTGTCCACCATAAATCCCACTTGACCAGACCCGGGTTTGAAGTCGGGCCGCCGCGGTGGGAAGCCAGCGACTAACCGCTTGAGCTATGGCGCGGCCATATCGTAGTGTTAATCCTCATGATAAATGCGTATCAAGTTCACCATAATAACAGGTAAGCTATCCCTGTAACAGCCCATGAAGGCCCATAGGGTTGTGAGACGTTGAGGTTCCCACATTATCTCGACAATCGATCCACAGATGGCGGTAAGGTTGTCTGCCTTACGCACCGGCCGCCCTTTACCCCCAGGAAGATTCCTGGTACTCATTTCTGTTAGAGGCCGAATCGACCCCAGGGCCATATTGCGGCAGAGAGGATTAGGTAAATTGAAAAAAAAATCACTTCATCGGGACTCGAACCCGCGACCTTCCGGCTTATAGCATAGTTCCTGAACCAACTATGCTGCCGCGTGCCCCACCATAGCAACAGGAAGTTCACAATAATTAGGCACATACTATGAAGTAAAATCCCACAATTAATATCTTGGCAAAGTCAGTGATACGAAGCAAGATAAGCAAAACAGACTGTCAAAGGCTGCCGTTCGGAGTGGATCTAGAGTCTAGACAGTCGTAAATAATATTCTTCTCCTATCTGCTCAATGTCTTTATGCTCGCATCAGAGAAAAACAAAGCGTGCGCTGCAATCGCCATGTCTGCTTGTGGCATGAAAATATTCAGATTAAACTGGCATTAGATGAGATACGTGCTGCGGGACAAAAGAAAGAAATTAAGTTCCCAGTGCCTATCGGATTAACTAAATAAACAGCAAACTCCGTGGAACCGAGCTTTTCTTCAGAAGTTTACAGTTACTCAGCTGCTAAATAAATTACTTTCTTTATGGGCCCCGTAAATGTATCACTCTGTTCACAAAAGCCTATCATTTGGCCCTATTCTGAGCCAGTCAAATTCAGTCCGCAGTTTCAAGTCTTAAATTTTATAAGATTCATTCTAATATTATCCTACAAACCCAACGGCGTTGCGTTAAAGCTCTTGATTCTGATTTTGATGGGATCGAATCTCGTCAGCAGGGATACTAAGTGTGATTTTCCATGGGTTTCTTCAGTCCCTCCTGATAAATGCCGGGATAGCACCTCGATTAGGTGATGGCCGGTTCCTCAAAAATCCTGTTCCAATTTACCACTCATCCGGCATCCTTCCATTCTACAATCTCTAGTCAAGTTACCGAGAGCATCGTATAAGAACCCTCCCCCAAGAAATTCCTCACACTGACGCCCATGTTTCCATCTCTTGCCTTTCATGCCAGCCCTTCGACTTTACCCTAAACCAGTTTCATCCAGCTTGCCCCCAATACCCTATTTCACTAACAAACGCCTAAGTATCAACATTTCGTGTCCCCAGATGATTTCTTCTCCCTCAGGGTACAACTTTCTTCCCTTGACTCATCTTGATGTTATCTTTTTAATATATTTAGCATATCCTACCCATCTCACACTCCTTGATACCGTCAGCCTAACAACATCTGACGAAGAGTATAAAGCTCCTCAGAGTGCAGCATTCTATAGCCTCCTATTGCTTCCTCTTCCCCGTTCATGTATTCTCCTGAGCGCCTTGTTCTCACGACAAAATACCACTGCAGTCATTGAGACAGAACGATTTGCCAGCGGTGAAGTTTAAATAAATTCCCTTGATAGCAATCGGGAAAGAAATAACAAGACAAGAGAAATACAAACGGCGCAACTTTTATGCAAACGCATGTCTTTGCATATTTATTAATCGTACTTTTTTTTCCTTGTGCCCCAGTGGGCCTAGGCCTACCTCCATGAATTCTCCGTTCACTTCGGTTTTTCTAGATCTTACACATTCGATAGGACTCCTTGGGCGGGTGATCGGCTCGTCGCAAGGCCTCTTCCTGTACACAAACACAGAAAAACGCACACACAAACATCCATGCCCTGATTGGGATTCGAACCCACGATCCCAGCTTCCGAGCGAGCGAAGACAGTGCATGCCTTAGACCGCTCGGCTACCGTGACCGGCATTAATCGTACTTAGGTCTACTAAATTCATTCTACAGTGCCAACTGTGAGGGAGAAAGGCCGCATTCGGCCACTCCAGATTTCCCCCCCCCCTTCAAACATAACGGGGTATGCGGCATCAGCGGAAGCAACGTCACTGCACCTCAACAAGAAACCAGGAAACAGCACCATAAACAAAACTCCAATACATAAAAGCATACCAATATGGAAAAGTCAACCACAGCACGTTTAAAATATCTAAAAGCACAAACCACCAGAAACCAAGACAGCACGAGGACATTGAAACACAAAATTAAGAATACCCCATTTTCACCCAAAACAACACACGTGCACCCACTAGCACCAAAAACGAATACTCATATAATACCCACGTCCCCGTGAAGATTAAGTTTCGAAAACACATCATATACAGCATATACACGTATGTACCATTTCTCCCTACTCCATCCCA
>NW_019733319.1:529752-539237 GCF_002891405.2 Cryptotermes secundus | reverse complement strand
GTTTAACTACTGGTAGGTTCACCCATGCCGCAAAGGGCAAAGGGTAGAGTCCAGAGATACCCTGGTCCTCCAGGTTGGGGGTTGGACATGAGGATAACAACCTCATCCTGTAAAAATAATTTTGTTCAGGAACCTAACAACCAGCCTCGAGTCATCATGCGTGGATCCATTCCTGTGGCAGCAAGCATTGGTTGTGGAGACTGGGTGTAGAGCAGGCCAAGGCTTACCCAGGGCTGTAGCGCCGAGTGGTAGGTAGATGTGTGTGTGTAAAGTTTAGGAAAATAAGCATTATTAATTTAGACAAATATTTCAATATATTTAAACATTGTAATTTTACGTAAAAACTTGTACATGACAAGACTAATAGCAATGCGACACGCAGTCCAGTAATGAACGCAGATGCATTTTATTGTTTATAGACGCCTGATGACCGAAACATGTAGCATAATAAGAGAATCTTAATAAACTAACGGATTTTATCGACATTCGAGGCTGTTATTTGTGGGAAGTGTAGAACGGACAAATTTACATAGTGAAGTGAACTGGCCAGTTTCACGCTCCGGCCCCCAGTATCCATTGAACATATGAATACGTGACTGGATGGGCCTTAAAGCCGGTCTAGACGTGTTAGTGAAGAGAAAAGCACCTTTCCGTGCTGGGAATTGAAGCTATGTGTGCTTATATTTAGAATGAAAACAAGGCATTCTCCAGGGAGAATAAAAATTCGACCAACGTGTGCGCGGATTATAAAAATATAAGGAAACGAATTTCGTCTTTTTGTTCGCATGATTCAGTTTGCGGGAGTCTCGAATGACTCACGATTACCAAGGGAGACTCGACAGAACACACCAGTGGCGCCGACATCGGGGTCACGGACACTGTGGCTTTGGGCCATGCAACTTCCAGCTCTCACTTCTAGCGGACGGGCCATAACCACTCATTCGAACTTCCAAATCACTAGTGTACCCTAAATGCGCCCATAAACCGCATAATGGATAACACCGAGCGCATGGGGAACAGTTTAGTTCCAACCTGTACACAGCAGCCGCGCGGTCTGAAGCCCGCTGGAACACTGGGATCGTGGGCTCGAATTAAACTGTGTGCAGGTAGCGACATTGCGATGGGCTAATCCCCCCGTCTGAGGAGTCCTACGGACTGTATATAGATTAAGAAACTGAAAAAGCGGCGAAGGTTCATAAGGGCTGTAGAGCCAGAGTGCCCATACGCAATGCATTAAGTACGTATATCAGTGACCAACGGGTAGGTGGTATTTGTCCGTCCGGTGAAAACATAGGAGAGCAGAAGTAACAAAGAAGAGAAGGAAAGACGAAGAAAAGAGAGGAAGCAGAAAGAGAAGATGCAACAAAGTTGTTCTCACGTGACCCCCATACTTGCATCGTTCAGAAAATACCTCATTACCTAACTACCTGTTAGTAATAAGTCTGATCTAAAAGGGTAGGAAGGATACAAGAAATTACATAAGATAAAGAGCAGATTACGTTCAAGAAATACTCGCTCTCACTTACTTCTGAACCTCCTATCTCTCTTTGTTCTAAGTAAAAATATAAAGATTAAAATATATTCAATTATAATTATAAAAACTGTATAATACTTGCGATGCCGGTCACAGTAGCCGAGCGGTCTGAGGCCGGGATCGTGGGTTCGAATCCCACACAAGGCATGTATATTTGGTATGTGTATGTGTTTATTCTGTGTTTGTGCTGTTCACTATGTAGGTAGGGGCCTTCCGCCGAGCTGATCACTCGTCCGAGCAGTCCTACCATCTGTAAAATGATCACGAAACTAAAAGTCAGAGGCCAGGTCCCAAGGGGGGCTGTAGAGCCAGTGGGGAAAAAATATTTGTGATATTTGGTGTCTCCCTCCAGGGGAAGAACATGCACTGACGGCGTTTCGGAATAATGTACTGCGGAGAACACGCTACACGGATATAAGAAAGAGGAAGCAAGAGAAGGATGGAGAAAATTACATAGGTGGTAACTTCATAATTTTCATTCTTCACGTAACATCATTACGATGGTTAAATCGGGGCTGGGCGATATCGCGTTATATAAATGCATAAAGAATACTGACTGGAAACCCCGAAAGACAAGCTCACGCGTAAAGGCGCGTCCACATTACTCGTGCTCGTGCTCGCCAGGCTTGTGCTCGTCGGGAGACTCGTCTGGCTTTTACTTGTGCTCGTAAATCTTCGTCCACACTACATCAGTTGCTCGCCAGGCTTCGGCGCGTGAGGATCCGTATATTTACTCGTAGTGTGTACAGGCTGTAGTCGTATTTTAATTTATTGGATATAGTTTTTAAATTAAAAATTTAAAATCTGCTTGTCTCGTGACTTGTCATATCGTCCACATTATTCGCGAGCATAGCGAGTCACATGAGCACGAGTAATGTGGACGCGCTTTAAGATGCAGGCATGCATAAGAGGATTACATTAAAAAGTAACAAGGTAAAGTCCTACCACGCGATGATGAATGAGCCGGGATAGCTCAGTCGGTATAGTGACTGACTACGGGCTGGACGACCGGGGGGGTTCGAGTTAAGAGTCCCGGTAGGGTCAAGAACTTCCCCTTCTCCACGTTGTCCAGACCGGCTCTGGGGCCCACCCAGCCTCCTATACAATGATTACCGGGGGTAAAGCGGCCGAGCCGTGAAGCTGACCACTCAACTCCAACTAGTGCCGAGGTCAAGAAAATGTGGATCTATACATCGACTCCCCCATACGCCTTCATGATGTAGTGCTTAATTAGTTAAGCACACGGACAATTTTACCTTATCTTTACAACGCGATGATGGTGTGTGGGAGAATGTAGGAACAGCTCCACCACTTCTGACATCGACAGTAGGTTGAGGTGAGCAGTCAGTTAGTAGCGGCCTATTTTAAGGTTAGTAACCCACTATTTGTGTGGAGCGAGGATGGTGGTTGCATGGTCGTGATTCAAATGTGAAGCGGGTATTTTGACTACTCAACCGCTACGTTCGAGTTTTGTGGATCGATAGCCTCAAAATATCGACCAAACTCTCGAAGGATATCAGCATATATCCCTCCCACACACAAACACACACGATTCTGTCCAAATCAGTATATGCTGGAGAGGACTTGAAAACAAAGGATTATCTGGAGGCCAACTTGTTCAGACAAGGCACGCCACAAGCGAGGCCGCACATCAAGCTTCACAGTTAGCTCGCACCGTTATACACGTCTGCAGACGTGTCTGCTCTACAGACCACATTGCTCTGGCCAAAGCAAAGCACTTCCTCGGCATTACTACGTTCTGGACGTTTTCCACGGCGTTTCGGGAACTGGGTCTGTTTCCGTTCTCAGGTGAGGGGGAAGACACGAACTCAGTTGGGTCCCTTAGAAAGAGCTCACTTCGGGTCACTGGTCCACACTGTCGAATACCGGACGATGGAAAAAACCCCAAACGCAGTAATTCTGAACGTTACGCAACATTGTCAGAACACTTTAGAAACTAAAACAGTTACTGCTTCATTGTCATCATTTTCTGTTTCTGATCTTTCACTTCTTTCTTCTCTTACCTCCCCCTTTCCCAACCCTTCTTTTCCCGTTCTCCTTATGCATGCTACCGAAAGTTAAGGTTAGTGGTTAGAATTCCTGCTTCTTATCGGGTAACTCCCGTCTCGTTATCTTGATGATCGTGACCGAGTAGTTCTGTGGCACCCCTCAGACCTGAAGACAAGTGGACTGATGGCGAGGGCGGGTCCGTTATCGCTGATGTTCGCTATGACCGGGTGAAGGGGTATTTACGGAGGTACACCACAGGAAACATAGCCAATACAATACACGCAATAAACATACTTACCCATGGAGCTGAGCCCTTCTGGAGGAGCCGACAATTCTGCAGCTACTCAAGAATTTCCCAGCATTTTATGGAACCCGAAGGTTCATTACCGTGTTCACAAGAGCCCTCCACTGGTCCCTATCCTGAGCCAGATCAATCCAATCAATACCATCCAATCCTATCTCTCTAAGATCCATTCTAATATTGTCCACCCACGTACGCCTTGGTCTTCGCAGTGGTCTCTTTCATTCTTGCTTTCCCGCCTATATCCTGTACACATTCCTCGTCTCCCCCATTCGTGCTATATGCCCTGCCCACCTCATCCTCCTTCACTTGATCATTCTAATTATACTTGGAGAAGAGCACAAGCTATGAAGCTCCTCATTATGCAGTTTTCTCCAATCTCCTGTCACTTCAGCCCTCTTCGTTCCAAATATTCTGCTCAACACCCTGTTCTCAAACACCCTCAATCTATGTTCCTACCTTAATGTCAGAGACCAAGTTTCACACCCATACAGAACCACAGGCAAAATTATAGTTTTGTGTATTCTAATTTTTATGTTTTTGGACAGCAGACGAGAAGACAAAAGGTTCTGGGCTGAATGGTAGCAAGCATTACCCGAGTTCAATCTCCCCCTAATTTCCTCCTGAATCAGGTTTCGATATGTTATCGTTGTTCCCAAATATCTGAACTGTGCCACACAGAAACATACTCGTACAATTCGATTATACGGAGGTTTTTATATAGGGTTTCTTTTTTATTTTAAATGGGTTTCTAACTACAAAACTTTCTTAGCGCTTCAATATACCTAAGAATTAAGAACCGTACACAGCCAGATTTTATCCGTTATATCCCGGGTCTGTTACAACGAGGGCTTAACTGTATCTTAAAATAGGCCGCAGCCGGTGCGACAGTTGGAATCTAAACACGTCTCCACACATTTACGTACTTACAAGCGAAAAATGTGGCCGCAACAGAGAGATCTTGTTTAGACCTGTCTTGTCATCTGAACGGCCTGCGGCGTTTCCTTCGGCAAATTACTGCTTCCTCGAGAGTCTCACATTTTAAAAATATTTGTTCCATTCTGCGATTTTATAAAATATCCATCTTTAAAGTTAATAATTTATTTGCTTGCGACATCTGGTTTATTCGTGAATCTATAAGATTTGAGGTTTTCACGGCGGTGACTATGGAGAATACCGTCCACACGGCGCCACATCCCGGGAGACGGCATTCTTCATTTGTCTATCTCTTCTACGGACTGCAATACGTATTAAAACAATTATATAATAGAACCAAAATTATAATGAAGCATGAAGAAGACTAATAGTACATTTTCCCTACATACTTTCACAATGCTACGTGATTTGACGTGCAGTGGGATGGTAAAACTGCCTGTTCTTATGCACCACGTCATGAAAGTGTATGAAGGACTGGATGTATAGCTCCACGCACTTTAACTTCGGTAATAAACCGCCTCTGTGGTCTAGTGGTCAGAGTTCCTGGCTAAAAGTCCACATGTCCCGGGTTCGATTCACGGCGTTACCAGATTCTGAGAAGTAGTGGGTCTGGAATGGGGTCCACTCAGCCTCGTGGGGATAATTGAGGAGCTCTTTTCTTAAGGAAATAGCGGCTCTGGTCTAGAAAACCGAAATTAACGGCCGTGGGAATTGGTTGCGCTGACCACGCGACACCCTCTCGCCGCTAAAGTTGGCACTAACTTCGCCGACAAGCGGCGGTCGCTCGGTCGGTATAGTTCACTTGCGGGCTAAAACCAAAGCGTTAAAAAAATACATAAGACGGGGGTGATGGTGAGCTTCACCCCTCGGCCTTTTGAGAATGGGCAAGAGACTGGGTAGGTCCCCGAAAGGGTTGGGTGCTGTGGAGAAGAAAATCTCTTGCCCTCCCCGGCACAGAACTCCGGTTCTTCAGATATCCCGGCATACTGAACTGTTATTTGTGTTGCCACTTGAAGTTGGAGAAACATTCTTATAAAAGTAACACATGACCAGACGTACTTCCAAGAAGTGCCTTTCTTGTATAAAGAAACTGGGCTTGGGACGCTAAATACTGAAGAAGCGACAAGGCCGACTTACTCTCCCGAGATGGTGACATACGCCGACTTTGTTTCAATGCAAAAACAATTATATACATATACTGTAAAGTTGTCCCTGTGCTTAACTAATTAAGTACTACTTCATGAAGGCGTATGGGGGAGTGGATGTATACATTCCACATTTTCTTGACCTCGGCACTAGTTGCAGGTGAGTAGTCAGCTTCACGCTCCTGCCGCTTTACCCCCGGTTCCAATTGGATAGGAAGTTGGGTGGGCCCCAGAGCCGGTATCGACGACGTGAAAAAGATAAAATTCCTGACCCTACTGGGACTCAAACCCCGACCCCTCAGTCGTCCAGCCCGTAGCCAGTCGCTATACCGACTGCACTAACCCGGCTCCTGTATATATATATATATATACATATTTNGAAAGCTTATAGAGAGCAGAAGAAACTCACGGAAATATGGCTCTTTTCGGTTCTAACTTCACACTCGTCTTTCTATCTCTCTCTCTCTGTCTCTATGGGAAACAAAAATATTTTGAAAATACAGAAGACAGGGGAAAGTTATAAACTCCAAACTAATTAATAAGTGGCATAAAAACACTTCACAAAGAGGGGCAAGACTGCAAACTAGCAACCAACTGCTGCCAACATTTTTAACTATTCAAGGACATATTCATGACCTATTTTTGGCAAAGGTAAAGTTGTCTCTGCTTGCTTCATTAACCAACTTTGTTTGTTGTCTGCTTCATGTTGGTTCCTTGCTTGGCTTACTCTTCAGTCCTGAAAACGGAGGCGACGTGTTCCTCTGAACTGTCAGACTTGCAACGGAGCACAAACCGTTATAGACCGCCTCTGTGGTCTAGTGGTCAGAGTTCCTGCCTACAGATCCAGAGGTCTCGGGTTCGATTGCGATATCAGATTTTCTGAGGAGTAGTGGGTCTTGAACCGGGTTCACTCAGCCTTGTGAGGATAATTGAGGAGTAATTTCAAGGAAACAGAGGCTGCGGTCTAGACAACCGAAATTAACGGCCATGGGGATTCGTTGCACTGACCACGTGACACCCTCTATCCGCTAAAGTTGACACTAACTTCACCGACAAGCTGCGGTCGCTCGGTCGGTATAGTTCGCTTGCACACTACAGGCCACGGAGTTTGTTTTTTATACGCGTTATATCCCATTAGCAAGGGCTCTTCATAACCACTGCTGTGAGAACCTCATATCCCACACAGGAATTACAATTTTCTTTTCGATAAATCAACTCTTTGTTCTTACTATATCAGCACACGAGGCTAACGAGCTATGCTTAGGAACTCCGTTAAGTTTATATACAGTTCCTCAACTACAATTTCTAATCCTGCATAAGGTGTGCGGAGGTGGGAGCCAGTTAACTCCAAACACCATTTATGTCGTTCCAAGACGACACACAAAGTACAGGTCACGTTCAGGACGAAATGTACCACGTAAGCCTATCATGTAACTATTAGAAGTGTTGACTTTATTACCCTACTGAGCATGTTCTCGTGACTTCATCGGCAAGAATAATCTGTGTAAGAAACAGAAGTTTCGATTAGTATCAGAAGATTATTTTTTGTTTAGGTTTGTGAAATGTCAGATCAGCCTGAATGTTTCATACGCATGGTTAAATAAATCTTCTAGGAGCATTCATTTTCAAATTTGATTTTAGAACGACAGCCGCAAGGACATGGAATAAAATGAAACGTAAAAAAAAACAAAAGAAGAAACAGAAAAAGCATAAGAACATAAATCATGTTGAACGATGTGGCAGCTCCAATGCAGTATACAACTAAGAGAAAATTTGTAACCTTTGATAAGGTAACCATTTTGTGTTACACAGACTTCCTTTGTACACAACGCAGACCTGCATAAGTTTCCGACAAAACTACAGGGTGGCGCACGAAATGATCCATATTAATAAAATCTTTATTTCAATTACAGTACTAGAAACTAGCATACAAAAACAGAGATCACTGCATGGAGATTTATCCTCTGTGAATAAAGTGTTCAGTATGCTCACCACTACGTCTGGCATCTGTCACCTCACCAAAAGAAAGGAGGCCAGGATAAAGAACAAAATATCGCAAATGAGAAATCTGACCATTTTTCCGGATTATTGGGATTTGGGTATTCTAAAGACCCGACGTTTCGGAAACTGGATCTGTTCCCGTCCTCATGTGAGGGGGTGGGAGATACCTGCTCTGTTGAGTCCGTCAGAAGGACGTAGCCCAAATCACCGGCGCTTTCTGACGGATTCAACACAGTAGGTGTCTCTCCCCAACCCCACCTGAGGACGGCAAGAGATCCTGTTTCCAAAATTATCCGTTGTTCGGTACCGGCTTCTAACGGCGGACGATCCCCTTCCTCTGGTTTCCCGAACTCTCCCCGGTCTCAGTTACCGGCTTCTCACAGCAACAGCTCACAATGACTGAACTCAATCACTCACCAACTAACTAACTCAACTCATCTCACTAACTGTTATTAACTAACTATTCTGCGTATAACATCTCGGCACGGACCGCACAGAAAACATCGTTCCCTGTTGCTGTGTCAGCCGTTGCCTAGTAATGGCCGTTCAGTTCTTTGTTTCGCGGTCGTTGCCTAGCAACGGGTCTACGTGCCGCACAATCTTCTATCATTGTTAGGATACACGGGAACTGGACTGACGACAGGATTGGCATATGAAGGGGAAGGAAAGGGGGAAGAGACAAAGGTAAGAAAGGGTTAGAGGAATAGAAGGAGGAGAGCGAGAGAACTGATTTAACTTTAAGGACAGGACGAAAGAGAGGGACAGCAGACTAGGTAGGTGGTTGACGCACTATGCTACAAGCGGCAAGTTCACGGGTTCGATTCCCGATGAGATCATTGGATTTTTCAATTTACCTAATCCTTCCAGCCGCACTATGGCACTGGGGTGGACACAGCCTCTAACAGAAATGAGTACCAGAAATCTTCCTGGGGGTAAGGGGCGGCCTTGGCCGCGCCATAGCTCAAGCGGTTAGTCGCTGGCTTCCAACCGCGGCGGCCCGCGTTCGATTCCGGGTCTGTTCAAGTGGGATTTGTGGTGGACAAAGTGGCGCTGGGGCAGGTTTTCTCCGAGTACTTCGGTTTCCCCTGCCAATCTTCATTCCACCAATTGCGCCACAATCACCCTCACCTATCATCTGGGGCTGGTACAATAGACAAGAAGTGGCCGCAGTACAAGGGACTTAGTCCCACACCACTAGCAATAAAAAAAATGCTGATTTCTCACCATATACAGAGTGATTCAGAAAAATGGACACAGTTCAATTGGCTGTATTTCCTGAACTGTATGTTGCATTTGAATTCTGTAAAGTACATTTGAAAGAGAATGTTGTGAAGTTTCTAATATTATCGCTAGTGCCCTCCAGCACCGCGTCAGTTGTAAGTGAGATGGCTACTATGCAACACAAGATTTTGCATTCGTGAGTTCAGTAAAAGTGAGTCTGCGACTGCGGTGCAGCGTGCATTTCGTCGTAAGTTTAACATCCAACCTCCAACGAGGAAGAGCATTTATCGTTGGAATAAACAATTTGATGAAACTGGCTCTCTGTGTAAGGGTAAAA
>NW_019733319.1:529373-529669 GCF_002891405.2 Cryptotermes secundus | reverse complement strand
TCGTGTAATTTTTAGCGATGAAGCTACGATTCACCTAAGTGGGAAAGTCAACAGGCACAATGTTCGCATATGGGGGCTACAAAATCCCCGTGTAACACTCGAACATGTGAGGGACAGCCCGAAAGTTAACGTGTTCTGTGCAGTATCGTTAACAAAGGTTTATGGACATTTCTTTTTTGATGAAAACACGGTTACTGGAGTAACGTATCTTAGAATACTGCAAAACTGGCTTGTTCCTCAAATGAATGGAGATTCAGGAGATTACATTTTCCAGCAGGACGGAGATCCACCCCATT
>NW_019733319.1:501980-528864 GCF_002891405.2 Cryptotermes secundus | reverse complement strand
CCTGGGGTTTGTACGGCAACAACGTTTCTTTGATGTAAGCTAAGAAAAAAAAAAGGTAAAGGTGTCCGTGTGCTTAAGTAATTAAGCACTACGCCTTGAAGGCGTATGGGGGATTGGATATATAGATCCAAATTTTCTTGACCTCGGGACTCGCTGGAGGTAAGTGGTCAGCTTTACGCCCCGGGGTAGGAGATTGGGTGGATACCAGGGCCGATCTGGACGACGTGGAGAAGAGAAAATTCTTAACCTTACCAGGACTCGGAACTCCGACCACTAGGTCGTCCAGCTCGTAGCCAGTCGATGTACCGAATACGCTATCTCGGCTCTTATTGATGTAACGTAAAAAGGTAAAGTTGTCCCTTTGCTTAACTAATTATGCACTACGCCATGAAGGCGTATTGGGAAGTGGATGTATAGATCCACATTTTTTTAACCTCGGTACTAGCTGGAGGTGAGTGGTAAGTTTCATGCCACGGCCGCTTTACCTCCGGGGAAAGAGCTCCCGGTGCCCATTGGGCAGGAGATTGTGTGGATCCCATATCCGGTCAGGACGACGTGGAGTAGAGAAAATTATTGACCTCAGCAGAACTCGAACTCCGACCCTCGATCGTCCAGCCCGTAGCCAGTCGCTACACCGACTACGGTATCCTTTCTCTTACTGATTGGCTAGGAACACACACAGCGACATAGGTCGTACGGAAAAATGTCGTGCGATTTTTTTTTTTTGCCGTACGACCTTCTTTTCACACTAGAGCGAATTTATCCGCACCGAAGGAACAATGAACGCTGGACCAAGAGCGCGTACTTGCCATGTGGTATTTTCACTGACGCCGAAAAGAAGAACGGCGGTAGTAGGAAAGATTGCACTGGGTGCATCCAATCAGTCAAAGGCGAGATGAAGTTGTGGTTTGGTCCGACTGCTCTCCGACTGTCGTACGGTAGATGTCGCATGTCGTCACGTATGAAAGCTAAGACTACACTTTATATTCTACTACTTGATGCGACATGAACCGTACGGACGTCGTACGACCGATGTCCCTGTGTGTGTTCTGTATTTGTTCAAGAACTGGGCAACCCTGCTGCAGAAACTGTATTCTTGTACAAACACTACGTAACAACAAAAATAGAATATAAAAATATTCCATCCGCGCGCGACAGGAGGTGGGGAACTGTAATTGTGTAACTTCATCGCGGGGGCGGGAGGCGTGGAGAATTGCTGCATTACGCAAAAGTTTTCCTGGAGTGGGGGAGATAAAGAGTTTTACATCACATGTACGTCAGAAAATCTTTCCGCCCAGCCGCGAAAATGGGGTCACACTGCATTGTAATGCATTAGTCTCGTAATCGCGCTTCACAATGGGCTTTGGTAATGTCTGTCTACGAGTATTTTTCTCCCTTTTACTCATTTATGTATATTCTGTGTCTGGGCAGTAGAGTCGGTATAGCGACTTGCTACCAGTTCTACGGTCGAGGGGTCACAGTATTGGCAGGGGCCGGATTTTTCTCCTTTCTCTGTCGTCCAGACCGGTTCTGGGGCTCACCCTGCCAATGCGTACTGGTGGCTCTTTCCCCGGAGGTAAATCCGTCGGGGCGTGAAGCTGACCACTCACCTCCTAGTGCCAACGTTAAGAATATATGTAAATGTACTGCACAGTATATACGTGTATATCCAGACACCCACACGCCTTCACGGAGTAGCGCTTAATTAGTCAAGCACAGTGACAACTTTACCTCACCTTATGTCTCCATTGAGCCTTCGGATGGCGTTCATCTTACAGTATTCTAATGGAATACAAGGCTTCGAAAACTGAATCTGTGTCCATCCTCAGGTGAAATGCTTAGAGGCACCTATTCTGTTGAGTCACTCTCACTCACTCATGGAGCTAAGCCCTTCTTGAGAGGGAGCCAATTGTGCAGCTACTCAAAATTTCGAAGCATTTTATGGAACCCGAAAGTTCATTACTGTGTTCACAAGAGCCTCCCACTGGTCCCTATCCTGAGCCAGATCAATCCAATCCGGTCTCCCTAAGATTCGTTTTAATATTGCCCACTCACCTACGCCTTGGTCTTCCTAGTGGTCTCTTCAGAAACAGATCTTTCTAACGGACTCAACGGAGTGGGTGCCTTCCACGTTTTCATCTGAGGATGGAAACTGATCAAATTTTCGAAGCCATGTGTTCGTTTGGAATACTGTACGATGGACATAGACCAAAAACACAGTATTGTAATCCAGAATGTTATACACTATCGTCAGAATCCTTTGGACTAAGGTGATCTAATCATGGAACAGGAGACAGGCGTGTCATGTAGTGCGCATGGCAGCTCAGGAATAAAGTAAAAATTTAGTTGGACAACATTAAGGGAAGAGACCACTTTGAAGACAAAATGGAAGGGGGGGAGGGCTCAGGACGAGGACTTGATTGAGTGCAGGGCAGGAGGAGGCTGGAACGTGTTCAAGATTGTGTCCAATGGCGAGCTTTCTTATTACCAGCGTCTGGCTCTCTGCTACCACAACGTTAGAGAGGTGGTAGGTCTCACCACAAACAAACAAACAAACAAACAAGCAAAACAAACTCCGTGGCTTTAGTCCGCAAGCGAACTATGCCGACCGAGCGACCGCCGATTGTCGGCGAAGTCAATGCCAAATTTGGGTCGCGCCATAGCTCAATCGGTTAGTCGCTAGCTTCCCACCGCGGTGGCCCGGGTTTGATCCCGGGGTCTGGTCAAGTGGGATTTGTGGTGGACATAGTGGCGCTGGGGAAGGTTTTCTCCGAGTACTTCGGTTTCCCCTGCCAATCTTCATTCCACCAATTGCTCTACAATTACCCTCACCTATCAGTAGGCCAGTAGTGGCCGCAGTACAAGGCACTTAGTCCCAACTCACTAGCAATAAAAAAGTAACAGTGCCAACTTTAGCGGATAGAGGATGCCGCATGGTCAGCGCAATGAATCCCCACGGCCGTTAATCTCGGTTTTCTAGACCAGAGCCACTACTTTTCCATTCAAATAGCTCCTCAATTATCCTCACGAGGCTGAGTGAACCCCGTTCCAAACCCACTACTTCTCAGAAAATCTGGTAGCACCGGGAATCGAACCCGCGACCTCTGGATCTGTATCCAAGAACTGTGACCGCTAGAGCACTGAGGCGGTCGTAGGTCTCACCACACTAAGCCAAAATGTCTTTTTGCTTCAACGGCCCACGTCTCTTGGAAGAAAAATATCTCCACATGCGGGTGATATTTGCTAACCACTACCAAACATAACAGTTCAGTCCATTAGATCTCATGCCTTGTTTACGTTATTTATGATGGTGCAATCACAAGGTTAAGAATCGCGTAAAATGAACCGTTCCGATCATAAAATGAAATCGCTCACTGAAATACGTGACACAGCTTCAAAAGCTGGCGATTCATCAGGAGAGTTCATGAGTAACCAATATCACAAGCGGCCTCCGTAGTCTAGAGGTAACGCTCCCACCTCATGACTCATGTACGCGGGTTCAAATACCCGGCGGAGGTCGTCGAATTTTTAAGGGCGGAAAAATTCAGGGAACAAGTCCTCCGGGAGGGACTTTAAGCTGTGTGTCCCGTGTCGTAACTTTACGGCACGTAAAAGAACCTCATATCCCCAAATTCCAGGACGTTTCCCGCCCAACAATAGTCTCTAACGCCTCTGATAGATGGGGGAAGCATTATAGACACCGCTAAGCAAGTGACCGAACTCACTTGCTCGGCGGGACTGATGGTACGCACCATTTATCGGTAGGGTATAGAGACTGGTAGAATATCATAGAGAGAAGCACAATAGATCAAACTGGTCGCGGTGCATGGGGAAACCTACCCTCTCTAAATAAATAATTAACTAACTAACTAACCAATATCACAACTCGTCAAGGCAAGTCACCTCTGCAAGTGGCTTAGGGCTTTACGTGTCCACACGAATCGCAATTCATATGCATTATTTAACAGCGCACGGTAAACATACATATACACAGGAAGTCGAGAGAGTCCGGCAATTTGTCGGCTTCTCATGAATAGATTTCCATTAAGTTTGGTATAGCGGGACCCAGCTTAAACCCAGATGAATTACTTCTTGTACGTACTGATTCAATAGGCCTACTGGTTTAACACTACTGTATATGAAGCTCAAATGTAAATGTAAATTTATTACGTTAAATAAATTGCAGGGTGGGACGCAGAAACATCCTTTTTTTTTAAGGGAGGGGAGGTCGCAGAAAAGTGGGGATAGGCTCGGCGAACGCAGCAGCCGCGGAAGTTTCTGTCTAATACCCCTCAGTAGTGAACATGAGGTGGACGGGTGAGCAGCGTGCGTTTGCTGTCGAAGCCTATTTTTCGAACAACCATTCCTACGTGTCGGTGCAGCGTGCGTTCCGTACTCACTTCGGAATTAAGCCCAGAGGTCCGGTTCCCGACCGGAAATCGATTGTTTTGTGGGTAGAGAACTTTAAGACAACCGGGAGTGTGGTGAAAAAATCATCAGGACTACAATGGACCGTCACGACGCCAGAAAATGTGGAGGCAGTTCGACAGTCGATTTTGAGATCTTTTTCGAACCAGCTCTTGATGAAATGCATCTAGGAAATGTCTGGTTCCAACAGGATGGTGCCACGGCCCACACAGCCCGAGCTTCGATGACAGTTTTGAGGGCAAAGTTCCCCGGACGGCTCATCTCGCTTCGAGGTGATATCCCTTGGGCAGCGCACGCACCTGATCTAACGCCCTGTGATTCCTTTTTATTGGGATACCTGAAGGCAGAGGTTTTTAAACATCGCCCCACAAACCTGCTTCAGCTGAAGAATGTTATTCGGCAGGAAGTAGCCCAAATTCCGGTGCACATGTTGGAACGTGCAGAGGGGAACTTCAGAAAACGGTTTCATCAGTGCACAGAGAACGGTGGCCACCACCTTCAATATATTTTGTTTAAAACTACATGATTTAAAACTTTAAAGTATGTTCTTTCATTAGCTAAACATAAATTTTGTCTATCAGCAATAATTTTTCCTTCATCCGCCTTAAAAAAAAAGGAAGTTTCTGGCCCCACCCTGTATTTACTTTTTAATAAGAGCTAACAGATAACTTCAATGATGAAGTCAAACTGCAAAGGCCACATACATAATTTACGTCCATCTCTCGCTGTCACGTTCATACCCGACATGAAATCACAAGGAACTAACGTTACCCATAATTAACTACAGAAAATGCATGTTGAAACCACTGGGGCATAAATATCTGGGACCTAATACTGGCCTAGTATCAGTTAACGTCTAATTCCAGAGAACTCAAACACACCAATATTACGGAGGATTAGAGTCAGAATCAGAGCTACTTTACACCAATCGGTTCGTCTTGGCGACAAGCCCCTTGAGACTCACGACCAGTAATTTTATTTTCCAATAAACACCTGCGGTTATAGTCATTATGCAACATCCTCTCTCACGAGAGGATGGACCTGTCTTTTACAACTGCTGCCGGTCATCGCCAGCGCAGTCATTCTCAGGTCCGAGTCCCGTGGGACTCATGGCCACATTTCACTGTCTCCGATTCGAGACTCTCCAAAGCTAGAGAGCCAGGTCCCCGTATTTATATCCCTCAGGAACAGGGTGGCCCGGTTATACCCCTAGGCACTGAATTCCATTTTCGTCGCCTCCTACGGCTCACAGGGCTACGGGGGAAGTATTCAACNAATAATAATAATAATAATAATAATAATAATAATAATAATAATAATAATAATAATGCTTAACTATGCCACGAAGGCGTATGGGGGAGTGGATGTAGATCCACATTTTCTTGACCAATAATAATGCGCATCTTACATACCGGGAGGAATAATTTCGGAATCCAGTTTATTACGAAATCAACGCGCACTGATAATAAAACATCAGTCCTAAGTATTTCACACGCATGCTTATTACATGGGGAGAGTTGAGAGCATGTACTGCTGCAGCTGGCACAGATCCGAGTAATACTATACTTACGTGACTCTGCGGCCGACAACTAATGTAACACTGTGTTCATTCTGTCGGAAAATTTCAGAGCCTAAGTAAGGCAAAGCTATCCCTGTAACAGGCCGTGGAGGCCCATAGGGTTGTGAGACGTCGAGGCTGCCACATTTTCTATATATTCGACTCACAGATGGCGGTAAGGTTGTCAGTCTTACGCGCCGTCCGACCTTTACCCCACAGGAAGGCTTTTGGTATTCATTTCTGTTAGAGGCTGAGTCGACCCCAGGGCCATAGTGCGGCTGGAAGGGTTAGGTCAATTAAAGAATCCAATGACCTCTAAGGGACTCGAACCCCTGACATTCCAGTTTGTATCACAATGCCTCAAGCAACTATGCCAAGAACTAATGGGTGTAGCGCAAGGAGAATCCAGAACACAAGCACATAGACGGGCAGAAATAACTAAATATACATTACATAACTGAAGGGAGGGGCACAAGGGCAGACTTCTGCAGCTGTATTCTGCTTCTAACGTCTGCCTCTCTATGATAAACTGATACCGCACTTCAATGCATGTGCGCTAACGCCTCCCCTCTGCATACCTTCAGATAAAATGACGGGGCACAATATTCCCACACTTCAAATTCTCACTGAGTACCTTACAAGTGCAGCAGTTAACTCCATGGAGTAGAAGCTTTCTTGAGAAAGCTAACAGTCGCTCAGTTACTAATTAAATTTTCTTTGAGATACGCTTCAGTATTACCCACTCCTTCAGGCTGTCCCGCCGATCCCGACTGCAGTTCTGTCCCTCCCAAACAAACCCTATCCCGTGCCCTTTATATCCTCTTGTAGAACCTCCCCTAGTCCAGCAGATAAAGACAGCCAACCGATACTTTGAAAATGTGGCACGGTTCAAAAATTTTGGAACGACGATAACAAATTGAAACTTGATTCAGGAGGAAATTAAGAGGAGATTGAAATGCTTGCTACCATTCAGTCCAGAACCTTTTGACATCTCGTCTGCTGTCTAAAAACGTAAAGACTAGAATATACAAAACTATAATTTTGCCTGTAGTTCTGTATGGGTGTGAAACATGGTCTCTGACATTAAGGGAGGGACGACACAGATTGAGGTTGCATGAGAACAGGGTGTTGAGGAGAATATTTTGACGAAAGAGAAATGAAGTGACGGGAAGTTGGAGAAAACTGCATAATGAGGAGCTTCATAACTTGTACCCTTCGCCAAATATAATTAGAATGATCAAGTCAAGGAGGGGGCAGGGCATGTAGCACGAATAGGGAAAAAGAATGCATATAGGATATTGGTGGGAAAACGCAAAGGAAACAGACCACTAGGAAGACAAAGAATTAGGTGGGTGGATATTATTAAAATGAATCTTAGACAGGATAGGGTGGCATGGACCGCATTGATGTGGCTCTGGATAGAGACCAGTGGAGGGCTCTTGTGAAAAAGATAATGAACCTTTGAGTTCCATAAAACGTTGGGAAGTTCTTGAGTAGCTGCACAACTGATGGGGTCTCAAGAAGGGTTTTTTTTACTGCTAGTGGGGTGGGACTAAGTCCCTTGTACTGTGGCCACTTCTGGCCTATGATAGGTGAGGGTGATTGTGGAGAAATTGGTGGAATAAAGATTGGCAGGGGAAACCGAAGTACTCGGAGAGAACCCGCCCCAGTGCCACTTTGTTCACCACAAATCCCACCCGGGATCGAACCCGGGCCGCCGCGGTGGGAAGCCAGTGACTAATCGCTTGAGCTATGGCGCGGCCCTCAGATAAAGTACTGCTACCAAGGCCATCATTAAGGCTCGTGCTGTCATAATGCTGCCTGTGATTTAGAACATCTCACATCTAAATTCTGTCCTCGATTTTCTCAAAAATCAACACAGAACGTATTCGGCCCTGCTTGTAAATAAAACTGGGGGGACTTACATAACTTAAGTACACAACGCAAATCCTATGATACCCAAAGATAAGCACGTTTAGAGGAAATAGGCTTATAAGGGAAAATAGTCCTACAGAGAATTAGTACACAGAACAAAGACAACATTCATCGCAATGGTAGGGCGCTCTGAGGCACAAAATGTCTTCGCCCGCTCGGACACTGGGATCGTGGGCTCGAATCCCACTAGAGGCATGACTCGATTTGGCTCTGTACTTCTCGATAAGCCAAAGGGTGCTCAATCACTCAATAAATTCAATTATGGAACCCAAAGGCTCATTACCTTGTTCACAAAAGCCAGTCATTGGTCCCTATTCCGAGCCAGATAAATCCACTCCACACCTCCGTTCTGTTTGTCTAAGGTCCGCTTCAACATTATCCTTCATCAGGTTCTCTTATCGAAGCCCTGTGTGCTCTCCTCTCCCATGCGTGGTACATAACCTGACCATCTATCTCATCCTCCCTGATTTGACGTGGAGGGCAAGTTATGAAGCTCCTCATTATGCAATTTTCTCCAGCCTCCCATCATTTCACCCCTCTTAGGTCCAAGTATCTCTTCACCACCCTGTTCTTAAACACCCTCACTCTATGTTCTTCCCCTAATGTAAGCACGAAGTTTAACACCGATACAAAACTACAGGCAAAATTACAGTTTTCTATATTTTAACCTTTACGTCATTCGATTTTTCAACTGACCAAATCCTTCCAGCTGCACTACGGCCCTGGAGTGGACTCAGTCTAACCGTGGACCTACAGTTGTAGCGATCAGATTCGAACAATTCTGGTTTGCACATTTAGAGGCACTCAGACCGATTTATCTAGGTATATGTTTAGTAAATTATATAATCTCTTTGCCATTAAGTGTGTCGATAAATATCATATACATATTTGATCTTCAAGTTTGAAGATGATCTTGATTCAGTGCTGTCGGCCGGTAAGATAGCGTGCCGTTTCTTTACCAAGTTATGTAAGTGTGTTTTATTAACTGTAGAGATTATTTAATATTGAATAACTTTAGAGGATTATTATATAGACTATGATGCATTATGAAAGACAGGGAGAACAACAAAAATACCAGTCAAGACTTTCAAGGGATGTGTAAAATGCGTCCTAAGGACCGCTTCCAGGAATTCAGTCCGTCTTGTGGCCATGTTTAAGATGGAATAACTTGCTTAACCCTATAAGGACCACTATGTACCACCGGCTTTAACATTCTGAAACTCTACATTCTAACCACAGAATGTTTTTTTTTGCTAGTGGGGTGGGACTAAGTCCCTTGCACTGCGGCCACTTCTGGCCTATTGTACCAGCCCCAGATGATAGGTGAGGGTGATTGTGGAGCAATTGGTGAAATGAAGATTGGCAGGGGAAACCGAAGTACTCGGAGAAAACCTGCCCCAGCGCCACTTTGTCCACCACAAATCCCACTTGACAAGACCCCCGGGATCGAACCCGGGCCGCCGCGGTGGGAAGCCAGCGATTAACGGCTTCAGCTATGGCGCGGCCAACCACAGATTGTAACTGTGTGTTCCATACGGTTCTCAACAACAAACGGCGATTATTTCAATTAACAGGTTAATCACTGTAGCGGAGGCGTAATGTGTTTCCAGTGAGGTACGAACTGAATTTGTATATTATTTACCAGAAATTCTGTCGTTTAAAGGGTTACTAACGAGCTTTATTCCATTTCCTCCATGAAATATCAACAGGGTGACAACATAAAGGAAGATAAGATGGGCGCAAAATCAAGCAAGCAAGGGCAGACGAGAAATGCATACAAAACATCAATCGGAAATCCTGAAATTTGGGTACAGAATCCAAACTGATGGATGATATCTCGATGAGTGTAAACATGGTTCATCTGACTTAGGATAGGGACCACTGGTAGCCTCTTGCGAACACGTCAATGGATCTCTAAAAGAGTGCGAAGACGCTGAGTTTGCCTGCGCTGGGTGCAAAACGTACTAACTATATTGTCAGGTGTTGGATTTGAGGTTCTCATAGCAATGACTATGATGAGTATTACCTTCTGGGATGTGACATCCTGTACTCCAGTAGCACTTCATCGACGTTTTGGAGGAACATACTCTCTCCGGCCCTGGAGAAGAGATAGTACGTGGGTGAACTAATACCAGAGTACATGATGTCACTTCCCCGTAGACAGTGCTCTTCAAGTAAATAGTTCTTATTCGTGTCTTCACGGGTTAGGCAACTTGTTATTTTATAAGCCTCAAAATTCTATTCATGGGATTTCATTCATTTAAACAGCCTTTCCTTGCAGCCTTATATTCTTTCATCTACAGAATAAATGTTTCGGTCTTTCCGTGCCTACAACTTAATTTTTATTGTTGTCTAATCTAAGGGTCCTGCACTGCTTGGCACTGCTTAAATATTCAGTGCTCCCTTCTCACATTTGCATTAAGTCTACAACAGATTCACAGTTGTCGCGACAGTGAAAATTTCCATAGAATCTTCTGGGTCATAACACCTGTCAAACTATACGATGTCATAACCGAGAAGACCACAATATTTATTAATGTTATTGCTCTTATCACAAGTTTCAGTTCGGTATAAAAGTAAGGGCCTTAATAGAATTTCAATTTTTTCCTTCCTTATGCGTCGTTTTAATGTTCTCATATTGCCCGACATAGTTTTCGGCATCTCAAGTGATTTACTGCTTATAAGGGGTTCAAGTGAAAAGTGTGGACAAATTTTGTGCACGAGTTCCACACACCAAACAAACAAACAAACAAACAAACAAACTCCGTGGCTTCAGCCCGCAAGCGAACTATACCGACCGAGCGACCGACGTTTGTCGAAGTTAGTGCCAACTTTAGCGGATAGACAGTGTCGCGTGGTCAGAACAGAGCCGCTATTTCATTGAAATAGCTCCTCAATTATCCCCATGAGGCTGAGTGGGCTCCGTTCCAGACCCAGTACTTTTCAGAAAATCTTGTAGCGCAGGGAATCGAACCCAGGACCTCTCGATCTGTAGCCAGGAACTCTGACCACTAGACCACAGAGGCGGTCTGTTCCACACACCAAAACAAGACAAAATGTCCGTATCAACATGTGTCCGGAAACATTTAATTTGCTAGTTATGGCTGAAAGAGTAAATTAATAACGTGTCAAAATTTCCTCCATGAAATTCGATGCACGCCCCGACATCTCATCATGGACCGCCGCATCCGTTCAAAAATGCCGCAGTACTTGCGGATAGTCTGACAGGCATCCACAATGCGATGGTGAAGTGGCTCTTCGTTGTCAACAGCAACTCCATTCACAATGGCATTTAGGTATTCTCACGGGTAAAGATCCTTAGGATTCAAACCTGGCCAGCGAGGAGGCCATGCAGTGGGTCCTCCTTTACCTGTCCATCGGTCACGACAGGTGCCGGAGCACCATCAGGCATGTACCATAATCGTGATATGACTAACAGCGGTACATCTTCCAGTAGCTTTGGCAGATCAGGTAAGAGGAAATCTTGGTAGTGGTTGGCTGCAAGCAGATGTGGCAAAATATATGGACCTACAAAACAATCACCAGCAATTCCTGCCCACACATTAATGCTGAACTGCTATTGCTGTACAGAATGGCTCACGTCATGGAGGTTCTCCTCCGCCCACTTGTGTTGGCTGTGAATGTCGATGATGCCGCAACTCCCCCAGAATCTCTGAACGGTTGCGATTGTCTACAGTGAGACGTGATAAGGCGTGCATTGAATTTCATGGAGGACATTTTGAGCACTCGTTATACATGTACTCTTTCAGCCAATAGAAAAACTCCGTGGCTTGAATCCGCAAGCGAACTATACCGACCGAGCGACCGCCGCTTGTCGGCGAAGTTAGTGCCAACTTTAGCGGAAAGATGATGTCGTGTGGTCAGCGCAACGGATCCCCACGTCGTTAATTTTGGTTTTCTAGACCGGAGCCGTTATTTCCTTGAAATAGCTCCTCAATTATTTTCATGAGGCTGAGTGGACCCCGTTCCAGATCCACTACTTCTCAGAAAATCTGGTAGCGCCTGGAATCGAACCCGGACCTCAGGATCTGTAGCCAGGAACTCTGACCACTAGACCACAGAGGCGGTTATTCTTTCATCTATAACTCACAAATTAAACGTTTCCGGTCATATGCTGATATGTACATCCCTTTCTTGTTTTGTTATGTGCAATTCATGGCCAAAGCTTTCCCGCACATTTCAGTTACACTCTGTATAACAGACAGTTTATCATGGAATATCGCACTCGACGTTACTGAAATGTGAAATTAATTTCATCATTAAATGACTCTTAATTACTCTGCAGACGACTCGTTTTCTTTTGAAATCAATCATACCGGACCAACTGTTTCAATCCAATTCCGCTAATTAACCAGGCAGTCCTCAGAACTTGAGCTGTCACAAGATGCTACGTGTCTCGTCTGCCGCTGGCATCATCTACAGGTTCTCGTAACGGAACTTCTCTCCTCTACAGCTCTCACTACCAGAAGCTACAAGAAATTCATTTCGTGCATAACTGCACAAGTACACTGACTGTAATTAAAACATTATATTACATAAACTACTTGGGGAACAGTACACTCACTGTTCGCTCCATTCCTCGAAAAGAGCGTGGTGCGTTACGGCCAGTCCAAACCAAATGTCGTAACCGTTGTTAAATAAGCATGACGGCAACTTACATAAACAAGGTAGGACACACTAAGAGATAAAGTTATCCTTGTGCTTAGGAACCATTCCATTAAACCACAATATCATTTAGAGCCATGAACTTTGAAAAATTCTTGATACGATATGCAAAAAGGTAAAGTTGTCCTTGTGCTTAACTAATTAAGCACTACGCCTCGATTTGATATGTCTTCAACGAAATATAAATAGAACCTACATACAAATAGGTGAGGTTTATATCTATGCAGTGTGATGTTATAATAAAAAGCTTCTTTACAATTTTCTTCTTTATCTCTCTCCTCCAGCCTGTTTCGGATCTTCCTTCTTTCTCTTTATTACCCTTAGCTCCTTTTATTCGCTATCTCTTTTTCTTCCTTATTTATTTTTCCTTTCGTTATCTCTCTTTCTACTTGGAATACACCGTTAGAGTATGATCAGTATACAGCAAGAAGGGCATATTGCGTTAAACGCGTCACTTCATACAAATTTTGAAACGTACTTATGTTGAGCAACAGTGCTGCGAGGTATTTCCCTTGCAAAACAAACTTTCTTATACAGTAGAAACTAGTCCCATAATTTCATGTAGTCCTATACGAAGTTAGGCCCATATTGCAAACTCGTTGCGACATGTTTCATGCAACACGGGCCTGAATAATCTAATTATTTCACACGTCACCATTGTTGCTAGGTTACCAAACAACTCAATATGAAAACATTTCATGACATGGCCTCCCACATAATTTGTTCAGGAAGGGTGTCCAAACTGCAAAGGAGAATAATCTGCGACATATTTGCGTGTTACTCAACGACTGAGAATGTTGAAGTAGCAATAAGGCGCTTGATTTGTACTCAGGAGGCACCCAATTCGAATCTCGGTCGAGTGATAGGCTACTCTGAATGTTTTCACGGTTATCCTCGGTCCCACCAAGCGAATAGTGGGGCAGTATTATGAAACAGACCAAGTATTTTACACAAGCGGCCTCCGTAGTCTAGAGGTAACGTTCCCACCTCATGACTCGTGGTACGCGGGTTCAAATACCTGGCGGAGGTCGTCGAATTTTTAAGGGCGGAAAAATTCAGGGAACAAGTCCTCCGGGAGGGACTTTAAGCTGTGTGTCCCGTGTCGTAACTTTACGGCACGTAAAAGAACCTCATATCCCCAAAGGGGATCACTGAGCCAAATTCCGGGACGTTTCCCGCTCAACAGTAGTCTCTAACGCCTCTGATAGATGGGGGAAGCATTATAGACACCGTTAAACAAGTGGCCGAACTCGGTTGCTCGGCGGGACTGATGGTACGCACCATTTATCGGTAGGGTAAAGAGACTGGTAGAATATCACAGAGGGAAGCACAATAGATCAAACTGGTCGCGGTGCATGGGGAAACCCACCCGCTCTAAATAACTAACTAACTAATAATGTCTTTTACACGAAAGACGTCGGCAGTGTTTTCATACCAAAGCTTTAGGGCGAGAGCACACGAAGGAAACTGGCAACCGCAACGCAACCACAATTTCCGAGAATTGTTATCAGCCTGAGTTGAACACAGGGAACGCGCAAATTGAGGAAGCGGCAACGAAGTAGCCTCAGTTTGCGCTGCTCAATTCAGTAACTCGTGTTCAACTCAGGCTGATAACAATTCTCGGAAATTGTGGTTGCGTTGCGGTTGCCAGTTTCCTTGGTGTGCGCCCGGCCATCAAACCGTATAGACTCCTATCTGGGAGATAACTAGGAGTAGAAGACAGAGAGGGGGGGAATAAGGAAAACTGACACAAATAAATATAGCGGGGATGTCAAAAAAAAAAGAGATGAAATATAAGTGTAAACAAAATATGAGTAGCATCAGGCAGCATGATCACTACACAACTTCACCGGGCAGGCTGGTGAAGCCGTAACGCTGAATACTTGTATTTGGGAGGGTCTTGCTTTGACTCTCGAACGGGACACCGGTTATCCTGACTCAAATTTTTGTGGTTTTCCTCATTGCCTGAAGGCAAACGCTGCAATTAGGCCACGACCGTTTCCTTGCAAATGCTTTCCAATTCTTTATTAGCCAATCATCCTAACATTCGTCGCTATAGAGTCTGAGATACCTGATAGCACGTAAAATAAGCAAAAATAAACAACCAGACTACAGAATTTTACGGTAAACAACCTGGCTCCCTGTTTACCACTGGGTCCAACTTTGATTAAATACAAAACAACATTCATCTCATAAGAAGTAGTAATCAAAAGCACGAGTCCTCATTCGCTGAAGTCTGTTATATTATCTCATTGTCCCAACAATGAAATGGAGTTCTGGTGACTTACAAGACGTAATATTATTTTCCTGTAACTCTTCTTGGAAACATTCTTTAACTTGATGAATACTTCACGAAACAAACACGATTAGATTATAATTAATCTCTTTCCATATAAAACCACGATTAATTACGTTAATACTTGAGCGAATACATTTATTAGCAATCAATAAATCGTATCATCGGCATGGCGGGGAACTGTGTCCATGCCAGTTTTCATAACTGTATCAATTGAATCAGATGTTATTAAAGGAGGACAGATGCCAAGACGCGCAGATACGACACAAAAAGCCTATATTTATTACAATTAATTAAGGACCACGCAATGAAGACGCATGGCGGAGTGGAGATATGGCTCCACCATTCTTGACCTCGGCACTAAGATGGAAGTGAGTGGTCAGCTTCACGTTCCGGCTGTTTCAGGGCAGGAGAAAGATACTCCGATGCCCACTGAATAAAATGCTAGGAGTGCTCCAGAGCCGGTCCCATTGAAGGCATGGATGTAGGCGTTTATTCAGTGTTTGTGTAGGTAGCGGCCTTGCGACAGGCTGATCCCCGTCCAAGGAGTCCTACCGAAGATTTTGGAATTAAGGAACTATGCTCCAAGTGGGAGCAATAGGAAAGAGCGAGAGAGAATATAAGAATCATGCAATTTAAGTATTTCGGTAGTGTCTAAAGTTAGAAAAATCCTTGCATAGAAAAGCTACGTTAACTACTGCTTGATAGAATAAGGCCGGGTACAGACTAGCGAGCTGTTGCATGTAACGTAACGGTTACTGTAACCACGTCTTCCTATGGACAATACGTCTATAGTCGTCATGTAACCAGCTGCGAGCGACCCGATACATTGTGCTCGTGGTGAGCTCGCCATGAAGACACAGCGATTCGCAACGCTACTCCTGGCTCGGAGGAAACGTACACATTTACGAGCAAGCGATTGTGGCGTCCACGAGCCTACTGCGAGTCCCTTTGTGTTCGCAGCAAAAACCGACAAGGCAGTGTGGCTCGCCGGTCGTGTTATAGAGCGCGCTCGAAGTACGTCCGCGAGCGTGGTTCGGAAGGCGTCCACACTAACAGAATGTGGTTACAGTAACCGTTACGTTACATACAAAAGCTCGCTAGTGTGTACGCGCCCTTAGAAAATCAGTCTCCTGTCTCCAGTGAGTTCTTCTGCGTACAGAAGAAGCATATGTCGGGGAAAACATTGAAATAACGCAACATGTAGCCCAGCTGACACTTTTCATTGTTGCTTCCCTGTAACGGCAAATTTTGAGTGATATTTGCGTAAATTACTTTAACGTAAATGATTGCTGAAATGCGGAAGAAAGGAATGAAGATAGGAAGTACAAATAAAAGGTTTGCAAAAATAATATTGGAGAAAGAAGAAAGGAGATAAAGGTATAAAAGGGATAAAAGGAAGAATGGGAAGGCAAGGGATGAAAACGTTTTTTTTCGAGAGAGAGAGCCTAGTCTTACGCATGGGCAAAAAGTCACGACCAGGTGGTACATAACAAATCAGACTTTCTGCTGAATCTTCAAAGGGCATTACACTACAAAAATTATTACAGAGAGAGATTTCTCTCGGTCCTACAGCTGTAGCTTGGGTCATTCTGCCGGCACGTGCTCTTGTCACCTGCCGTCCCAGAAAGCGACTCACTCAGGTGGGAGAGAAATTCCTTGCGAAATCCGTCAAGTTCTTTATAATGACCTGACAGATAAGGCTGTGTAATTGGAGGTCTGCTCAAGAGAAATTATTTTTCGGTGCGCTATTTTATGTCGCTGTAATAGATAGATTATACAGAATGTTAAAAAGGGATTATAGAAAAAGTTAAATACGAGTAGTTCCATCCAGTGTGACTGGTTAAGATTTTCATATTTAAATTATTCATGCCCTTACATGCTTCGGTCTTCAGAGGGACACGTTTCCATCAATACTGTTAGAAGTCACCATTACAGTATATGTTCCAAAAGTTAAAATATATACACGTACATAGATATAAACCATATACAATTGGGTGTAAAATCCAAAGTCTTTACAACTACAGCGGCTATTCCAATACATTAAAACATTTGTAATTAGTTTGTTAATATTCTATTCGAATTCGTAAACCAAGCTGGTTCGTATCTTAATGTATTGGAACAGCCGCTGTAGTTGTAAAGACTTTAGATTTTACAGTCAATTGTATATTTTTTGAATTGTACACAACACACAGCACATAGGAAACATCTAACCATAAGCCATACAACCTCAAGCTGACATCTCCCATCTTCGGGATGAATTAACAAGGAGGAGCTTAACATTTTACTTCAAATGTTTTAAATTTTTAAATATTTTAACATTGGCGTTTTAACTTGAGGGCAGTTTCGGATGGAATGTGAGAATTGATAGTGCATTCAACAATCCTAGCAAGTGTAGTGCTTTTACACGTCGACATATTGTAGCAGCGTCCACGCAGCAAACATAACTGTGTACACCTTAAACAACGACAGTGTTTTCTTGATTGTACTATGTGCCTCTGATGATGGTTTTATTAAACCGAAACATGTAAGGCAGAAATGATAAAGAAGTGACCTACAAATTGTTACACTCGACGGACTTTCTATTGACTTTGCAATTGTATATTGTTTATATTGTATGCATATAGTTTGACTTTTAGAACATGTACTGTAATGGGGGCTTCTAACAGTATTGATGGAAATGTGTCCCTCTGAAGATGGTCTCTGAAGACCGAAACATGTAAGGGCATGAATAACTGAAATAAGAAAATCTTAACCCGTGACACTGGACGGAACTGTTTAGCTTTTTCATAATGTTAGTGTGACGGACCAGAATGAAACAAATCAAAAGGGATTACAAGTTTTAAGGGGTACAGCAAAAACAAAAGTTCCAGTCAACATACTAGTATGGCCAGAAATGAATACCTGCTGATATAGGGGCGAGTTTTCGAGAAGTTCGCATGTTAAGGGTGGAAGAAGATCCTGGAACCAGAGCGAAGAATTGTTGCTCACGAAAGTATCGATGTTTCCCTCGCCTGGAGAATTCTCCATGAACACCACATCCAGTGAGTGCAAGCCTTCACACTCCTCCTAACAATCGCGCAAGGTTTGTGTTTTGCCAGTGGCTACTCACAAAATGCGCTGTAAACACGTAGTCTGTAGCTAACATCTTGCTTACCGATGAGGCGAGATTCGCAACAGACGGTGCTGTGAACTTGCATAATACCAAAGTCTGGGTGGGTGACAAATCTCGGACCACCGTGGCAGAAGACACCAACAACGATTTTCCATCGATGTCTGTGCGGGCATCTTGCGTGATCAACTCTTAGGGAGGTATCGCACTAGGATGCCAACGAGAGGCCAAGGCGCAGCTGCCAGCATCTCGGCCAAACTCAATGTATTAATTTAGTAGTCATATATCGCACCTGGCATCTGTCTGGCAGCGCTTCCAACATGGCATTGCTGCCAACCAAGATGCCAAGCGCTAATGCTGCTGGCATCGCTGCCACGAAGGCAAAGGTCAAATAACACTACACGACAGTCTGAGGTCAGTCCATTGACGTCCGTGCGTGTATATGTGCTTGTGTGTATTTTTATTTCTTTCAAACATGCTCAATTTCGACACCGAAAGATTTATAATTGAAATTCACATTTTCTCCGCGCTGTCAGACGGCAACTGAACCAAACTTCCGGTGAACAGAGGATTGGACGCGAAGCACCCAATCACTGGACTGCAGATCCCCTGACCTTAATCCTCTGGAACTTCTGCCTGTAGGGACACATAAAGACTTCTCTGTATTCGGCGCCTATCAATGACTTAGTAGAGGGCTTACAGCAACGATTAGAGAATTCTGTAGCCGTCCGCCGACGTACAGTTGCCACGACTGTCGCTCGAGTTTGAATTCTTTATCTCAGGATACGGGTGCTTCGGATAGGGGAGTGGAACACACTTCGGGGTTAATAAATCAAGGATCTCCAGAACACACCGTGTATTGAAGTCCTAATTTAAAATTTCACACAGGAATTAGTCTTTAGTTTATTCCTACAAGCTTGCCGCTCCGTCACACATAACCTTTGTACGCCAATTTGCCCCGAGCTCACTGACCATACGCTCCACTCCCCAGCTACCCTCCTGTAACTCCCTTTTCAACTGTCCACCTCCGCTCCCTGTAAACAACTGCGCTCTCCTTACAAGTTCCCCAGTGGGCATAAAAAACAAGAAAATAAAAAGAGAAAGCCAGCGGTCGAGCCCGGCATCTGTCCTACATTCGTATTTTTCGAGATGCCCATAAACATTCTTGGGTCTTCAAGGCACACGAGCAGGGAACCCAAGACCCCTCCTGGCCGGTCTACCACAGGTCAGTTCATGGGTTTATCACACTAGGAGCAAACAGGCGACGTTAGGGACAACAGTGACACCCTAAGCCTAAGGAGAACAATAGCTGAATTACAACTAGACGGTCCCGGGATGGTATCTCGCCGGAGGAGCGTCTCTCGTGGTGTGAAACGATGCATAAGTTGTTCATACCCTTAATTATATAATTTTGGCGAGGGACGTACGGTTACAATTCCTGTCAGGAGATTCGAGCGAAATAATTAGTTTTTACAGAATGAGCACCTCTGTGAGACGAGGAGCTAAAAGTTGTGTTGAAATGCATGGAGCCACATATAGCACTGCTGTAGAGATCACACGAACATGGCCCGCATCTCAGCAGGCACTGGTTTCTGGACATATGTTGACTGGAAATTTTTAATAATTTAAGTGAGTACTCGAGGGGTCGGAGTTCGAGTCCCGGTAAGGTCAAGAATGTTCTCTTCTCCACGTCGTCCAGACTGCCTCTGGGGCCCACCCAACCTCCTATCCATTGGGTACCGGGAGCTCTTTCTCCGGAGGTAAAGCGGACGGGGTATGAAGCTGACCACTCACCTCCAACTAATGCCGAGGTCAAGGAAAATGTGGATCTATACCTCCAGTCCCACATACGTCATCATGGCATAGTATTTAAGTAGTTAAGCACAGTGATTTTATCTCTTTTTTAAACCTTTATATGAGCTCATAACATATCTTCCTTACACATTTTAGTATGACCCATTTGAAAATTATACTTGAAATCTTGAACAATCTGGTCTGTTCTTCAAATGAGGGATTTCTATTTCTCTGTTTATACCCTTCACACATACAACGAATCTGTCAGATCATTAAGTCTAAAACCAAGATAATTCTCTAAAATCACTGAACCTTACTCCTTTCTGCGGCACATACCNTTTCCTAACCTTCTTTCTAAATATATGCGCTTTAACGGGGTGAGTCCCAATCACCCCTTCAGGTAACTGGTTCCAGTCAGCAATGGTCCTGTTCACGAAGGAAAACTTCCCGACATCTGTTCTTATTTTTCTGGCTCTTATTTTCCTAAGATGATCGACTCTACTCACGTAGTGTGGCGCCTGCAATCTGTCCCCTATATCTTTCCACGCCCTGTCACCGTTATACGCTGTATAAAGTGCGCACATCCGTGCTATCATCCTACGCTGCGCCAAAGATTCCCAGACCGAGCCTCCCGTATAATGGGCTAATTTAGCATTTCTAGACAATCGGCTCACAGATAGCTCTGAGGTTGTCATCCTACGCTCCGGCCGCCCTTTACCCCAAAGAACATTCCTGGTACTCATTTCTGTTAGAGGCTCATCGGGACTTGAACCCGCGACCTTCCAGCTTGTAGCATAGTGCCTCAACCAACTACGCTACCGCGTGCCCCATTATGAACGTAGTAAAGAGGTTTAATTATACCAGGGAATATGGTGTTTACCAAGACCACGTCGGAATACAGTCCAACTGCCAAGTGCACGGGAGTTTCCAGCATCTGGTACATTCTAACCAACACCGAACCGTTCGAGCATCACACTCAACTAAGCACATCAACATAGTTTAACCGCCTGGTGTCTTCAAAACTCTCATACTGTTTGCACATTCTTTACAGTACACACACAAAATAAACCACGGCATCATTAAATAAACTCTAAATTGCAACAACGCAAGCATGCGAGATAGCAGTGGTTAAGCCATCAGATATGGATACGAATATCGGAACCTAAGATGGGAACATTGCCGAACGCGTCATTCGCGACTCTGCGTATCTCATTTACTGTTGGTGCTACAGATGCAGGTATGTAAATCTATAACGTGAATACAGTGGAATTCTTAGAAACACCAATGCGATCTTTGCGATTCTCCGTATCTCTTCAATTTTAATATTAGTTTATTGCTACCACTACGGCCGGGATAGTGCAGTCAGTGTAGCGACTGGCTACGGGTTGGACGACCGAGGGGTCGGAGTTCGAGTTCCACTAGGTTCAAGAATTTTCTCATCTTCACGTCGTCCAAGACCGGCTCTGGGACCCAACCAGCTTCCTATCCAATGGGTACCAGGTACTCTTTCCCAGGGGTAAACCGGCAGGAGCGTGAAGCTGATCACTCACCTCTATCTACTGCCAATGTCAAAAAATGTGGATCTATACATCCACTCCCCATACGTCTTCATGGCGTAGTGCTTAAGTAGTTAAGCAAAGGGAGAACTTTTCTTTACTTAGACAGACAGACAGATACATGTTTACGTCTTACTGTAAGACTGTGTCTGTTACGTTAAGAGGAGTGCGTATGATATTACGGCGTTTTTTGTCCATGGCACATTCGAAATCTTATGATTTCGAATGTTATTTACATACATTATGTATATAGCACTCTTGTTATGTAACATTATTTTCCCTTAAATTATAACAGTATATATTTTTAAATGGGAGAATCAGGGACTACTCAGTCAGTATACCGGAGGACTACGGGCTGGACGACTGGGGTTCGATTCACAACAGGGACAAAAGATTTTTCTCTGATCCGCAGCGTCCGGGGCTCACTCAGCCTCACCGGGGACTCTTTGCCCGGAGGTAAAGCGGCAGAGGCGTGAAGCTGTCCACTCACCTCTATCCACTGCCGAGATCAAGAACGCTGAAGCTGTACCTGAATTTCCCATTCATCTTCATGGCGTGTTGCTCATTTAATTAATTCATAATTGTACATGGCTGTAAAATTTTGATCTCTTACGCAAAGGCTGAAGCTATCTATAATATAGAGAGGGGCATAATAATTTCCTATCTACGTCCAATATTGTTAGGCTGATTAAATAAAAGAAAGTGAACTGGCCTAACGTGTAGCACACATGAAATACAGGAGAAATGCATACATCAGAGAATTCCTTTAACTTTGGATTAATTATTGAGCGTGTTTAGAAATCCCTCGCAACTGGCTCACTGGCCAGTTAACCCGGCCCACTTTCAGCCTAAAATCCTATTAACGTATAATTCTTTGAGCTGGTCTATTCTCATGAGGTCCTCCAATAAATATGTATTGATATGTATTGCTAGTGGGGTGGGACTAAGTCCCTTGTACTGCGGCCACTTCTGGCCTATTGTACCAGCCCCAGATGATAGGTGAGGGTGATTGTGGAGCAATTGGTGCAATGAAGATTGGCAGAGGAAACCGAGTACTCGGTGAAAACCTGCCCCAGCGCCACTTTGTCCACCACAAATCCCACTTGACCAGACCCGGAATCGAACGCGGGCCGCCGCGGTGGGAAGCCAGCGACTAACCGCTTGAGCTATGGCGCGGCTTTATTGATAAGTAATTGCTACATATCCTTTATATCTAGTTTTTATTGATTTAACTACTCTAACAATACGAAGCGATCAGTACAAGTTATGAAGATCTCATGTTTTGCAATGTTTTCGAGTCCTTTTTCCCCATATCGCTCTTAAGATCCGTGTATAAAAGAACAAACTGACCCTGGACTGAAACGCATGTTAGCAACATTAGTATGCTACCACACACCTTTCGCCGCCTGCCCCCACCCCATATTGTCACATCATGCCACCGACCTTGGATTCTACTTTATTACATAAAGAGGCAGTTCGGTTTTCTTGTTTTTGCTGCTCGCCTGAATGAGACGAGAAATTAAGACTGCATCAACATTCGTTCAGTGCTCCTTTGTTCAGTGGGAATTTCCGTTCGCGTAAGGACTTTTCCATGCTGTTTTTAACAGAACAAGACTTGTTTGTTTAACGCGGTTTTCTAAACTATATAGGTTACACAGCGAGTAGTACGAAGATAAAGTTGGAAGGAACGAGACGTGCTTCATTTTAACGTATTATTCATATACGAGTACCTTGAGGGTCCTGAGCAAAATCACGATAAACCACAGTAAAGNTACACGGTGCCAAATCCCAGAAGACTGCTTTCTTCATAGTCAGCGCCGTGAAAGCCTCAAATCTTACACAGTAAAGCTGGTAGTTCTGTAGACCTAAAATCTAACCTACATCCATAACACGATGCAGGGCTCTTTGTAACAAAACGTGACAGCCAAGGAATCAATATTCTGCATTCTTCTTCTTCGAAAGGACAGCGATTCTTAGAAACACAGGAAACATTCTCCAAAGAAAAACGCTATCAATGCTTGTTTTTCGACGATGCACAACAAAATTTCAATTACAGGAAACGAAACCTGACATTCTGCATGCTTGCTTTTACACGCACAACATGATGTAAGATTTGCGGGTCACGGTAGCCGAGCGGTCTAAAGCATGCACTGTCTTCACTCGCTCGGAAGCAGGGATCGTGGGTTCGAATCCCTCACAAGGCATGGATGTTTGGTGTCTGTATGCGTTTATTCTATTTGTGTTGTCCTGTGTTTAGGTAGAGACCTTGCAACGAGCTGATCAGACGTCCAAGGAGTCCTACCGTCCGTAAAATGATCATGAAACTGAAAAATCAGCCCTTTGTTCCAAAGTGGGAGCAAAGAGGAAGATCTGAGGTTAGCATGACGATGCCCATCTAGTAGCTGACTACTCTTTGAGTGAGTATCATGAGATACAAAGTCAGAAATAGACTTTCCTCGTAACAGGCCCGCATGTCATGACCAGGGTGTGACACAACAAGTGTCGATAAGCCGTACTTGAACATGACGTGTATAATAATACCAAAGAGTGCGTCACAATCAGCCTTGTTACTAAGCAAGAAGCCATTCAGACAGGTAGACAATTTAGTTTCGCTCAAGACCGCAAGAAAGATGTTGCTAAGGAAGCAGAATGGTCGTTTCTGTACTTTTAAACCGATCTTTTTAATTTCTTAAAGGTGTCTTAAAATGGGTTCTGAACCGAGCAGACTGCTGTACCGATAGTGCTACAGATTCATGGTCGAGATATGCTCGGTTCGAATCTTGACAGAGACGAATATTACGGTATGTTTTTCGTTCTTTTCTTCAGTCCCTCCATATAAACGCAGGAAAGTGTCTCGATTTTGCCACGACAGCTTCCTTCCAAACCCTTTCTAATTCATTATTCACGAATTATCCTAGAATTCGATACCACTCGTATATAGTTTGCGCGACTGATATCCTTGTAGACTACACTTGAGAATTCTGGAATGAACCTAAGGCTCCTATTTGCTGTCAGATATCTCGAATTTTTTAAAGCGACTAGCTACGGGCTGGAGGATGGAAGAGTTAGAATTCGAGTCCCGGTGGGGAAAGAATTTTCATTTCTCCATGTCGTCTAAAACGGCCCTGGGGTCCACCCAACCCCCTATACAATGGGTACCTGGGGTCTCTTTCCTCGAGGCTAAAGCGACCGGGCCGTGAAGATGGCCACTAACTCACTCAAGAAAATGTGGATCTCTATATTCACTCCCCATACGCCTTCATGGTGCAGTGCTTAGTTAGTTAAGCACAGGGAAAACTTTACGCTTTACACATATATGTAGGCCTATAGAAAGTGTTTCACAAGCGGTCTGACAAAACTTCGGGAGGTGATCAATAAAACACTGGTGCTATTTCCAACCATTGCAGAGCTACGGATTGTTGTTAAGACGTGCAGACAACAAATGNCCCAGAAGACGACTTTCTTCATTGTCATCGCCGTGAAAACCTCAAAACTTACAAACAAATGAGTACTTCATCAAATTCGTTAGATGGAAACAGTGGTGACTGTTTCAGTTAATTTCTGTCATATTCGATTGGCGGCAACGCTGGATACGGACTCACTCGACTTACAGTCACTACTGATTTTCAGTTGTTTGTCTCACTTCTCTCTGGTTCTTGCTATACTATTGTAAAATGACGCCTGAAAGCCGAAATGGTGCAGTCAGAGAAGCACCGCAGTGACATCCAATGCTAGATAACGGCTCGCTAGACAACGAATAGGCTTGTGAAAACCAGAGCGTTGCTACGAAATTAACACACGTTTCTATGGAGATGTGAATTCCTGGAGACCGGACTTAGTATGGAATGCGTTCCCGTGTCAACGGACAAGCAACAAACGTTCTCCACGGTTACCGGAGATAATAAAAGCGGCCGTGCAGAGAAGAACCGGGGGCCTCCCGTGTGGAGGCAGGGTCGAATACCTCCACCGTGACCCTGCGAGTCGTAGGAGGCGACGAAAATGGAAGTCTCAAATCTGAGACAGTAAAATACGGTCGCGAGTCCCAAGGGACTCGGACCCAAATAAGACTGCACTGGCAAGGACCAGCAGAAGTTACAAAATACAGACCCGTCCTCTCGTTAGAGAGGGCGCCCCACAAAAACAAGACCGTAACTGTCAAACAGTAATAAAAATCTGGTCATGAGCCTCAAGATTTACTAACTGACCGTCAGTCGCAATGTGACTTTGACTTTGAGAACAAGAGGCTCTTTCCCCGGGGGTAAAACGGCCGGGTCGTGAAACTGACCATTCACTTACAACTAATGCCGAGGTCAAGAAAACGTGTATCAATACATCCACTCCCCCATATGCCTTCATGGCGTAGTACTTAAATTAGTTATGCACAGGGACAACTTTACCTTTTACCACATTAAATTCATACACAAAAGCAGAGAGAAAAACTTTATGACGACGGTGCACAGACAACACGCTTACACTTCGAATTAAAATAAATACAAAGAAAATGAGATTGATCGCCGTATTATGTAACATTAAAATGCACTCGTGCTATTGCTGCTAGGGGTCTGTTTCCGCGACATCGATCACGTGAAGCAGAGACTACTCTATATTCCCTATCGATGCTGTTTGCGATGTTAGGTGCCATAGCATTTGTTGTGCAGAAGATAAGGAAGGATACGACATGTACTATCCCTCAAGATAGAAACTTCTGGAGAAGCTGTCTTTGTGGTGCATGGTTTCTCATAAAATCTTTACACCTTGGTTGCTCGGTTAGTCAGGAAATGTCATTCCGTTAAGGAACCAGATGGTTCATAACCGTGTTCACAACTGACGTCAATCGGGATTATCCTGCGCGAGTTTAATCTAATCCAAACTTTCATATCAAATTTCATTTCAATATTATTTTAATATCCAGTCCTACATCTTTCCAAATTCCTCTTCATTCGAACGCATTGCATGTAAAAAGTACAAATTCCTCAAGACGCGACTAGTTTATGGGGTATACGCAAATTACCTTATATATATCGGCCTCTTTTGGCCATCGTCGGAGGTTTCATCAACATTAAAAGGAAACACTGTACATATTCGCAATACATAGGTCTCTACAGGGTGATTCACGAAGTTTTACCCCCACTTAGGGAGGGCATTCCTGAGGTAATTTGGAACAAAAATGTTAATATACTAATGGTATCCAACTCATAATTAAAGAGATACAGTACTTTGAAAACTGGCGAAAAATCTTTCTTTCTTCGAATTTCAGTCAAAACAAATTAGAAATACAATACAAACACTTTTTAAATCGTTAATGTTTTAGGAAAGAAGCATTCTAAGACCATTTTTTTTTCAATTTCTTAATTTTGCATTGTGCAACATTTTTCATCGATTTTATGTTACAAAATTAGATTATTTTCAGCATCCCATTCTCTAAACATACCAATGGATGCATATCACACCCTTCTATCAATCTGTTTCCTTTAAACTGTAGTGTTTTAGAAGACGACTGGATTTACATAAGATTTTAA
>NW_019733319.1:499988-501866 GCF_002891405.2 Cryptotermes secundus | reverse complement strand
TAAGTTGTGACTGTTGCTGACCCTGTCCCGTGTAAACTGTGCCTCATCGCAGAACATTATCAAGCGGTACAACTGCGGATTTCCATTTAGCCAATTGCAGAACTGCAGACGAAGAGCACGGTCTCCTGGTTGTAGGTGTTGCACTTGCTGTAAATGATAAGGATGCAGCCTGTTCTCATGAAGAGTCCTCCATGCCATGGACTGAGAAACACCGAACCGCCGAGCTAGACGTCTTGTACTGGCACGCGGACTGCGCTCTACAGCATCGAGAATGTTTTCTTCTTCGCACAATTCATGTTCAGGATTTCGTTCGTATTGTATACGAACGCTGGGGAAAGAACCAGTTTGTCTTAATGTGTTGAATGTACTACTAATGGATTTAGGATTCGGAATCCTGCAATTAGGATAACGCCGGTCATATTCGGCAGAGCGGCTCTCGCATTTCCATCACATAAACCCAAAACAAACACCATATCGGCGTATTCCTCAGTGAAAAATGTGTACAGCATCTTAACTTCACAGCCACCAACACAACGTCCTGTTTACGACTGGAACGCTCTGCCTACCTACGTGCAACATTCCAGGCGGTCTGCGTTATCTGCTGACACAGATGACTGGAACGCATGTTCGCCCCGGGGGAGGGGCATTGCGCTGCATTCACAATCCATTGTTACTCCTTAACTATTGAAAATCGACCACAAGTTTATAAGGAAATTTTGCAGGAAATAACCTAAGGAATATGCACCATAAGCCGGGGTAAAACTTCGTGAATCACCCTGTATATCGTATAAGGAGTAACGTAGTTGGTTGAAGCACCATGCTACAAGCCGGAAGGTCGCGGGTTCGAGTCCCGATGAGGTGTTATCTTTTCGATTGACCTAATCCTTCCAGCCACACTATGGCCTTCGGGTCGACTCAGCCTCTAACGGAAATGAATACCAAGAATATTCCTGGGGGGTAAAGGGCGGCCGGCTCGTAAGGCTGACAACTCATCGCCATCCGTGAGCCGATTGTCTAGGATATGTAGGAGCCTTGACGTCTCACAACCTTATGGGCCTCCAAGGCCTGATACAAGGATAGCCTTACCTTTACCAAGCATGTAATGTAAAACAGATCAATATCGCATCTTCACCTCCTTCACCATTCATCATCATTAACAATCCTATCACCAACTTAGCAGTTGAGAAAGCGTCACTAAATAAACTACGAAACTACGCCAAGTGCCATAAAAAGGCATGACTTAGTGTTCTGTGTGTGACAGGCGACGTCAGCACTTACCGAACCAGGCAACAGTTACTTTGCGGAATACACAGCGATAAACAGAGCTCATTACAAATGCAGTCTTTGCACAACGGGTATGGAAGCAGGTGACGAAGGAAGAAACTGATCACGAGAACCCGCGACAGGTGGCTAATTAAGACTGCGTAATTAGAAACTTCATAATTTGTACACTTAACTGGGCACTGCGGTGATGCAACGAAGGACAGGATGGCAGAGCATGTAGAATACATAGGTGAGACGGGAAATACCGTATGTCCAGAAAGTATCCGACTTCATTTTTTTCCGCTGTAAGTAATTGCCAAACGGGTGGGGAAACTGAGCGTAGTAGTAGAAGGGACTTTCATGCACATGCGTGATTTTTTTCTGGCTCGCAACACTGCCGGATGCCTCTGTGGCTGCCAGATAACGAAGTGGTGTAACACGTGTTCGTCGCATTCTCGTTTCGCTCAAGATGACACAACACTTGGAGCAGCGATACGGCATTAAGTTCTGTCAGAAACTTGGGGATACCCAAGCGGAAACAACCCGCAAAATTCAGCAGGTTTTCGGCGATGATGCAATGGGGGTCACCCAAATTAAAGAGTGGTTCAACCGCTT
>NW_019733319.1:498846-499285 GCF_002891405.2 Cryptotermes secundus | reverse complement strand
GTCACAAGGGGCCTACTTTGAAGGCGATTAGGTATTGTAACGACCCAGATACAGAACTTTTTTTTTCCCCGGCCCAAGGTCGGATACTTTTTAGACAGAGTATATACACAACTTTAGTTGGTAATCTTGAGGGGGCAGGACCGTTTGGGAAACCCAGGTGCAGATGGGACAATAATAATAAAGTATGTCTCAACAAATAGAATGTGAGCATGTGGGGTAGATTCATTTCATTCAGTATGGGGCCCAGTGGCAGCTCTTTGTGAACACGATAACGGGTTTTATAAAAGGTTGCAAATTTCTTATCGACCTGGGTGACTGACAGTTTCCAATGGAGTGCTCGGTAGAGTTCCCATCTATATGCGAATTTACAGCATATATATATACATATACAGGATGTTTCAAGACTTTAGGGCATAACTGCAGGAGGTGATTTCCTAGG
>NW_019733319.1:487020-498772 GCF_002891405.2 Cryptotermes secundus | reverse complement strand
TTCCGTTTATTGTCAGTAATCGTTACCTTCTATTCTGAGTTTAAAACGGTCATAACTCCGTAACCGTCCAAAATCGGACACATGTTTATATGAACTTTTTTGATCACAAAGACCTAGGAAATCACCTCCTGCAGTTACGCCCTAAAGTCGTGAAACACACTGTATATTCCTCAAATGTATCTTCGCCGTTTGCCATGCCTCACCGGCGCTCATATTAATTTCTTGCATATTTTGTCATTGCGAAATTAATCCAACTACACGCACACAATGTAAAAAAAAAGTAAAGCTATCCCTCTACCAGGCCGTGAAGGCCCATCGGGTTGTGAGACGTTGAGGGTCCCACATTATCTAGACAATCGGCTCAAAGATGACGGTAAGGTTGTCAGCCTTACGCGCCGGCCGCGCTTTACTCCACGGGAAAATTATTTAATTAATTTCTGGTACTCATTTCTGTTAGAGGCTGAGTAAACCCCAGGGTCTAGTGCGGCTGGAAGGATTAGGTCAACTGAAAAAAATTCAATGACCTTATCGGGACTTGAACCCGCGACCTTCCAGCAAACATAAAAATATTTCCTTGTGTTTCGATAATATACCCCTGCAGAAGCAGACAAACAAATAAACTCACTAATAAACTGGCTCCATGCAGCTGAGTCCTTCTTGAGAAGCCGCCAGTTGCTCAGATACTCAAGAATATCCCCAATTTCTTTGAAACCCGAAGGCTCATTACCATGTTCACAAGAACCAGGCACTGGTCCGTATCCTGAGCCAGATAAATCCAGTCAATACCACCTCCATCCTATTTCTCTAACATCCCTTTTAATATTATCCTTCCACCAATTTTTTCTTCCTAGTGGTCTCTTTCCTTCTGGCTTTCCCACCGAAACCCGACATGCATTCCTCTTCCCTCATTCCTGCTACATACTCTGCCAACCTCATATTCCTTGATTTGATTTTTCTAATTATACTTCGCGAAGAGTACAAGTTACAAAGCTCCTTATTTCCCCAATATAAAAAGAAGCAATCCCCAATCACGTTAGTGTAGGTTACAAGAGGAAATTCCGTCGGAGTTCGTTCAGTGTTTTCGGGCACGAAACATGTGGCAGAGCGGATGAACGGAAACGACTTCCGCATTATGCGTTCATCTTATGAACTTCTGTATATAACGCATACTATTCTGACACTAATTATCTCATTAAGCCTTCTTCTATCAGCTCTTTCGTGCTGCTTAAGCACAGATCTTAAATCTAAGAATGAATATGCTAACATCGTATATAGCTACCCCTGTAACAGGCCGTGGAGGCACATAGGTTTGTGAGACGTCGAGGCCTCCACATTCTCTAAACAATCGTCTCACAGATGGAGGCAAGGTTGCAAGCCCTACGCGCCATCCGCCCTTTATCCCCAGGAAGATTCCTGGTACTCATTTCTGTTAGAGGGTGAGTCGACCCCAGGGCCATGGTGTGGCTGGAACGATTAGGTCAATTGAAAAATCCAATGACCTCATCGGGACTCCAACCCGCGACCTTCAGGCTTGTAGCACAGTGCCTCAACCAACTACGTTACTGCGTGCCCCAGGTGCTTATATAACGGTATCTAATTTCTCATTCTGTCTGCCTGTCAAGTCCCAATCAAATTGTTTACGCTTGCAAGACAAACATCGTTATTTACATTCATGTGTTCCTCCAAGACCAGTTTCATCGAAAGGATATAAATACAAATTTGTTTTATAACTATCATCTTATTTGTTGACGCTCAGAAGGTGTTCTGATTATATGCTCACAGTCTCTCGTCAAGGTAATCCGGAGATGACATCAGTTTCTGTGAAATCGAAGCGAGAAGAAAGATTTGCGAGCAGAACGCATAAAGCACAGACCTCCCTACCAAAAGACTTCCAGTTCTACAAATATGGTCCTCCTATACTTACCTAGGTAATACAGATCTATAATCAAACGACAGAATTCAATTTCCTTCACTTGGGCTAGTGTGTAGGTTGCCGTAACACTAAATTTTGGCCGCGCAATAGCTCAAGCGGTTAGTCGCTGGCTTCCCACCGCGGCGGCCCGGGTTCGATCCCGGGTCTGGTCAAGTGGGATTTGTGGTGGACAAAGTGGCGCTGGGGCAGGTTTTCTCTGAGTACTTCGGTTTCCCCTGCCAATCTTCAACCCACCAATTGCTCCACAATCACCCTCACCTATCATCTGGGGCTGGTACAATAGGCCAGAAGTGGCCGCAGTACAAGGGACTTAGTCCCACCCCACTAGCAATAAAATAAAAAAAAACACTAAATTTTACATGCGTCTACTGTTTTTATTGTTAAAAAAATTTAAAGCTAGCCCTGTAACCGGCCGTGAAGGCCCATGACGTTGTGAAACACTGAGGCTCTCACATTTGCGGTGAGGTCAGCCTTACGAGCCGGCCGCCCTTTACTCCCAGGAAGATTCCTGGTACACATTTCCGTTAGAGGCTGAGTCGACCACGGGGCCATAGTGCGACTAGAAGGATTAGGTAAACTGTAAAATACAATGACCTCATCGGAAATGTAACCCACGACCTTCCGGCTTGTAGCATAGTGCCTCAACCAACAACGCTACTTCGTGGCCTACTGCTTTTACTATTCATGGGTGAGATTTCAAGAATTTCTTTATGCAGAATCTGTGCCTCTCTCTCTCAGGAAATCTTGTCCGGGTAACCAGACATGCTTTCCTTGTTTTGGTGAACAGATGTATTGTGTCACGTTACCTCAATGAAGGCGTGTTCACTGCACTGCATTTATATAAGACTTTCAGCACACAGAAGAACCTCTGCAGATGGAGATGGCGGAATGACGCAACAGCCTGAAGCATGGGAACAGCTGCTGCAGACGGGACGCGGTTCTTACGTCCATTTAGCCCACGCGCGAGGACGTCGACGTCCTTTTGAAATTCGAAGACCCTACTTACATCGATCACAGAAAAAAGAAATGGACCACTGAACTAAGGTTACAACACAACGTTTAACACAGAGCAGAACAGCTGAGGAGTAAAGCTCTAGACTTGTATGCGAAAGTATCCAATTCGAATCTCAGCTATCGTAACTGAGGTTATGAGACGTTTCTCAGTCTGTCCTGGAAAATGCAGGAAAGCTATAGTGAAACAGACCACGCAACGGTTCCCCTAAAACACTGCAAATTCACATCTTATTCTACGTTACTGAACATGTCCTGTTAAAACTGCATCAATAAATAATTGAAGAACGAAAAAATCACGAAGCTCCACAGAACTAGCGACGATCAATTAAACTGCTTCCATCATAAGCTAAAAGAATACTTCGTCAATCTAGTGATAAGCTTACATCTTCGAGCATGGGCTACTAGTCTATGACAGTAGAGATGAGCCTACATACCTACGCCACCGGAACATTTTCTAGCATAAATTAACATCTGTCCGCCAGAGACCGCTCTCAAACGACATAGTAAATGTGAGATTTCACATATATCAGAAAAGTAAAAGTAATTGTACTGATTATTAACAGCATAACCTCAGATTTAAGTTAAGATCTACATTAAGAATAGCAGGGTGACCGCTGTTAGATGTTTTTAAGAATGTGCTACAGAAGGCCGGATGGGCACTGCCTAGACCTTTTTTATATTTACAATATTTTTTTCCCACAATAAAAAAGTAATATTTCACCAAGTCTAAATACTGTTACTTTGCTTTCTTTATAGAAACGGCCTAAATACAATATTCACATTTCTGGACGATGAAGATAAATGTCAAACTTCTGGATTAAACAGCGCTACTACTGTTCCCACCTCAGAGGTTCTCATGGACGCCAACTTGTATGTGTTGGAATCCTCTGTCATGACCTTCTTACCAATTTTCACAATAATCAGTTCGTTTTTCAAAGTTCTTGGAAAAGGGGCAAAGGAAGAAAGTCTATAGGCATTTACATACAACTCAATCCGTCCTTTTTGTTATTTACTTTTAACAGGAGTATGAAATCCCTTGTATGTGTTCTTTATTACGCAGGGCATGCTTGACATCACCGAAAAAAAGCAGCGTCTAAAATGGACAGTATCTACTAAAAATCAGACACCAACCCAGTGCGTGAGAGGACCGAACTGACTTCAATTCTCCTGCGTCAGAAACGAAGGGACGAAGCGACCTAAACCAATGGAAATCCGTTAAGTGACGTAGGACATCCCTATTGTACATTAACTTTATGCAAAGGGTCCAAAGAACAAAAATAATTTGATGCTTTATTTTAACAATTATGCAAGTTACTTAATTAATGCTATTTATTTTCTTAGTTTTAAAAATAGACGATTACATGACATGCAGGCATAAGAGGTTATGTAAAAGAGAGAAAACATTACACTGAAGTTGTGACGTTAATGCTTATGAAACACGGGAAAAAAAATACTGAATAAGGAATTACAGACATATTGTCACGTGTATGTGTGACTATAGACGGGGTATGGATTGGTGAATGGATTTATTGACCATTTGCATACACCACTTGGAACTACACTTTACAGATCACTAACACACAGACTAGTTTCCTCAGTCTACTACAACCTCCACCAGCCGTTTCCTGGCAACGGCTTTAACACAGAACTATGACAGTCCCAATGAATTACGCACTTAAAATATCATACGCAGAGCCTTCTTTTCACTGCCGCACTCTTGCAACTACTCTTGTAAACTGACAACTCAACTCACTGGGTCCCAAGGCTGACGGTCATTTCATACCAACCTCCTGGTCCTCTCTTCACCTGCTGACTTCCAACTCAACTAACTCACCACTTCACTTCACTTCACTTCACTCAACCGGCCTGCTGACAACTGACTGCAGCTCGGCTGGTGTTCTAGTTATATAACCTCGGGGCGTGTCCAACATAAAACATCACCTCCAGCAATCCTTCTATTGTTGTCATGGGCGGTTGCCTAGAGACAGACTGGATACAATTTCCGCGGGAACGTGTTCACCGAGCCGTTGCTTAGAAATGGGCGTTTGTTTATCCGCATATTGCATAGCAACGGCTGTACTCGTCCGTCTTCAAGGTCCCTCAGCAGCAACGGGTCTGTACGCCACTTTTTCTTTTCTTCAGCATGCGATATGATGAATCGTATTCCTTCTGTTATCCGCAGTTTCATCGCCAGAACCTCGTTACTAAGGCGCAGACCCACCGTTTCGTTCCATAGCTTACCTTTGGGACACTTGGAACTACTTGAGCCCTATCTTCTTCCTTGCCAACATGAGGCATTTTCCCTTTCCAATGCTGCAACTTCATACATCCAAACGAAACTAAGCATAGACCTTTCTTGAATTCGGATCACATGTCCCTTCAAATACGGTACAAGCATAATACACTTTTCCCAGTCATACTACAAGCATTAAGCATATTTTGCCTTCCGATAATGTTCAATCTTCGATATAGTCTATTTCCCATAATTTGAGCCAAAACATAGCATAAACCAGTATTTTCTTACATTTTCACAGTGCAGTTTTATTATCACTGCTACTGTCAACATCATCATCATCTAATACGTCAAGTATGTATGCCGATGCTGGTGACGGTAGACACATACAGAAATTAATTCTAAGCTGAAACACTTTCCCGTGGAAGATATATAGCATTTCTTTGGATAGACTTGTTAATTTACCACTAGTATTTAAGTTTCATTTTTTCTCTTTACTTATCAATTCGTGGGCCGGGATAGCTCTGTCGGTATAGCGACTGCCTACGGGCTGGACGACCGAGGGGTTGGAGTTCGAGCACCGGTAGGGTCAGAATTTTCTCTTCTCCATATCGTCCAGACCGACTCTGGGGCTCATCCAGCCTCCTATCCAATGGGCATCGGGGGCTCTTTCCCCGGGGGTAAAGCGGCAGGGGCGTGAAGCTGACCACTGACCTCCAGCTAGTGACGAGATCAAGAAAATATGGATCTATACAGCCACTCCCCCATACGCCTTCATGGCGTAGTGCTTAATTAGTTAAGCACAGCGACAACTTTAACTTTACCTTTTTTTTTATTTTTACTTTTCAGTTTTGTATTTATATATTTATTTAAGTGATTCTAATAAATTGTCATCATTTTTAGAAACACGTGTTTCAGTTTAAATAACCTTAAATGATTTGGCTTCAGCCTTATGTGTCTGTTCACTTACTTTTCTCTACGTGCTTCTTTTGTTGTAATTTTGTCTTCATGTTGACTCAGTATTTATTTGATGTTGCCTTTGGTAAGCCTAATAGCAGTTTACAACACATGTCCACAATTCTAATATAACAATAGCAAGGCTATGCTTTTATAAGAGTCGGAACGTCGGCCATGACAGTATGGACGAATGGGAACAATTAAGAAGGTAGAATTACGCATTCCAGGCTACAGAATGCAGGACCATAAACGCCACGATGATATTGCTGGCCTGTAATAAAAATGACCGGAAAAGTCCAGAAAAATGACCTAAAGGAGAAAAGAAAGAACATTTCGCTTCCATGTTATTCACATTTCAGAAAACATATGAAGAAAAATTCCCTAAAATGGCCAAAAATAACAAAAAATACCTATCAAATTTACATTTCTGTAACCAGCAGCTCATATCCGAGATTCATATATTTAAGAGCATCGCATAGGATACAAGGAAAAAAAGATGACATTTCATCAAAATCCGGGCCCTGGTGATAACACGGGCCTACATCCACACCTACCGATTGCGGTGGCCGCGCGGTCTAGGGCATGCACTGTCTTCACTTGCTCGAACGCTAGGATCGTGGGTTCGAATCTCACGCAAGGCATGGATTTTTGTGTATGCGTTTATTCTGTGTTTGTATTGTCCTGTGTGTGGGCAGAGCGGCCTTGCGATGGGCTGAACACTCGTCCAAGGAGTCCTGCCGTCTGTGTAAAAAGGATTACGAAAGTGAAAAGGCGAGGGCCTAACAAAGGGCTGTAGAGCCACTGATGGATGAATTTCCATACATATAATAAACAACACTCTCGAAAGAAAGAGAACGTCTGATAATCCAATCTCGAAGTTGCCCGATCAATAGAAACTGAAATGGTAGAAGGTGCCAAGAACATCCGATAATAACAAGGAACAGTTTTAGTGCTTGAAGAGGAACAGACCAAAAGCTGAATCCGTGGCGATTACGGCATGAACCGCCTTGCGCCTGTGCCTAAGTTTCCCGAGAAATCGCTTCCTTTCAAATTTCCGACCGAAACTGTGAATGGGGCATTTATCGCACCGCTTGAGCCAACTGCACCATCACTGCACTCGTGTACAGAGATAAGGAGATGCAAGAAGTCGGTACGTATTAATAAAGATGACTATTACTTCGGGGGGTCACGCGGTAGCGTAGCTGGTTGAGGCACTATGCTACAAGTCGGAAGGTCGCGGGTTCAAGTCCCTATGAGGTCATTGGATTTTTTTCAATTGACCTATTCCTTCCGGCCGCACTATGGCCCTGGAGGCGACTCAGCCTCTAACAGAAATGAGTACCAGGAATTAATTAAATACTTTTTCTGACGAGTAAAGCGCGGCCGGCGCGTAAGGCTGACAACCTTACCGCCATCTTTGAGCCGATTGTCTAGATAGTGTGGGAGCCTCGACGTCTCACAACCCTATGGGCCTTCACGGCCTGGTACAGGGATAGCTTTACTTACTTTAGTTACTGACTGTTACTTCGGGCATCGCGCACTGTCTCAGTTTCCCCTTTTCCACACACAACGTTAGGGACAAGGTCTAACAATCTGTGGCGATGCTATAGTCATACAATTATTTACCTTCGGACATTATCCATGGTCCTGTTTTTTTTATTATTATTTAAAAGCAACGTTTCGGAGACTGGACTCTGACTCCGTCCTCAGGTGAAAGCCTACTCAGCTGGGACCAGCTGACAGAGCAACACAAGACCCAACAGAAGACAGAACATATAAATTAATCACAACTTAAACCATCAGCGGGAGCTAAAATAAATATTATATAACTCCACACACGAGACCTTTCACCTAGTCTCATGCATAATTTAAAGGACATGGTCCATAAAATCAGTATCCTATCAAAATAGAAGCCAATACAAAGAGACAAACTGTAGAAGATGGGGACTAGTTTTGTCGACTGGGCCCAACTGAATAGGCTTCCGCCTGAGGGCCAGGATAGAGTCCAGTCTCTGTAACATTCGTTTTAAACGTAAATCAGGAAGATGGATAATGTCAAAAAAGCCAATAATTCTACAACGTTGGGAACACTGGATTTGTTTCCGTCAGCAGGTGTAAGGGATGAAAGGTTCGTACCGAGCTGAGCCCGTCAGTCCTTCACTCAGTAATCGACAAGATCTCTCTCTCTCTCTCTCTATCGTGCACGTGACTACAAGAACACATCCAACGTTCGAAAACATTGTATTTGAAAAAAAAAAACACTCCAGACGATGAAGAGTGTCAAGTTTATTGTTATATACCATCGTAAAAAACATTTAGACATGCCTGTGCATATTGTGGACTACTATGAAATGTGACAGTACATTCTTTAACAAAAGACGCACGGAATCATCAAAATACTGAGTAAGCGGTTCATAAAAAGCTTCACTTTTCATATACAGGATGCCTTGAGTGTTGTATCAATGTCGCATCGTTGGCAAATGATTACATAATCTCCTTACAGCTACAATTAATCATACCTTGCTGTTATGCAAACCGAAGGTTACCCACCACAGGAACTATAGGCTTCAAGAGATAACTGAATGAAATTCGCATCATGGCAATCAGTTTCCTGAAGGTCCTTTTCGGAATTAGTCTTCTCCTTCTTCTGTCCTTCCCAGATCAGGCCATGCCTGTTCCGGCTTCACGGTCGTGTTTTGAACGGCTTTGTGTCTTACATCTCACTTGTTTGCAACGAAGTGCAAGGTTTGGAAGTTCATCACTGTCCAGTGTGCCACTTATTTTTCTCCTAGTCATATATTCTCTCACTTAGGCCTAGGAAATATCTATTCCCTCTCTATATCTTTATACCAATTTCAGTTTAATCTCGTAAAAAATTTTGTGGCTTTAGTCCGCAAGCGAACTATACCGACTGAGCGACCACCGCTTGTCGGCGAAGTTAGGGTGGTCTAGTGGTCAGAGTTCCTGGCTACAGATCCAGAGGTTCCGGGTTCGATTTCCGGCGCTGCCACATTTGCTGAGAGATAGTGGGCCTGGAACGGGGTCCACTCAGCCTTGTCAGGATAACTGAGGAGCTACTTGAATGGAAAAGTAGCGGCTCCGGTCTTGAAAATCGAAATTAACTACCGTGGGGATTCGTTGCGTTGACCACGTTCTAATACAACAGCCTTTACTTTTGTTTGGAGAGCAAATGGAAGAAAGGAAGTTAGTAGGCAGTAAGATAGAAAAGAATGAACGAAGGCACGAAGAAATACAACAGGAAAGGATAAAAGAATGTAAGAAAAAAAAGAAAGAAAGAAATATCGTAAAAGAAACAAGGGAAATTGAATCAAAATTCATGACAGTTTCTACATAACCCCTGAAGCTCCCTTCAGATGTTTAGAATATGCAGTCACTCAAACTTGGCTTTCCAACTTCAATCACTGAACGGCAGAATTATATCTAACGGGCTCACATTAATTACATTATCTTCTAAGTTACTTGCTCAGTGCCGTTTAAAATCATTGATAAAATTGCCAAGACTCATTTCGTAACTATTTTCAATATGATTTACCGTCATTTTTAAGGAGAACGATAGCCTTAACATATATTTAGGAGAATGGAAGGACACTCTCGTGGGCTGCATGTTGCCCGCGTGCCGCGAGTTGAGGCTCTCAAGGTGGAGACCGTCTCCTGGTATGTGAAGCCGAGTAGCATTGGAGATATCTGCCGATTTCGGAGGAACGTTCAGACTCCATCTTCAGGGCAGATTACTCTCGTACCTTGAAGATGGAGTCTGCACATTCTTGTGAAACATCGGTAAATACTTACCAGACAACACGGCATCACATATCAAATGACAGTAAGCTTGACTTGTTTCCCTATTTATAATGACTCCGTTGTAATGTTATATTTTAGTGTCCTGTTGCAATGATTGACGTTCATGATGTGTATTTGTACCAACCGTCTGACAGTGCATACAATTTCACCTTTCTCTTCACTACATGTTTCGGCACTAATGTGCCATCTTCAGGTGTGGTTTTATTTATGCAATGGTTTGACGTAAATAAAACCACACCTGAAGATGGCACATTAGTGCCGAAACATGTAGTGAAGAGAAAGGTGAAATTGTGTGCACTGTAAGACGGTTGGTACAAATATACATCATGGACTCCGTTGTCACTGATTAAGGCCAGTTAGTAAGCCCGAATTTACTCACCATCGGGATCTTACGTCACGCAACGTTACATTACTGATGATGTAAGATGAAGCAGTGGACGGACTGCAGAATTTATTCAAATAGGTTGCCCATTCCCACACGTGTTAGTGTTCTGAGAACGGAACTTCGAAATATTCACTTCACATTTCGAACCAACCAAGATTGCGGGAGGGGACACAATATATCGTCCATGCTTCGAGACTGCTTTCACTGGGACATCAACTGTATTTCGCAACCGATCCTTTCACCGATTATCAACAGTTTGGTTGAGTCACTATGCTACAAGCCGGAAGGTCGCGGGCTCAAGTCCCGATGAAGTCACTGGATTTTTTCTTTTGACCTAATCCTTCCGGCCGCACTATGGCCCCGGGGTCGACTCAGCCTCTAACCGAAATGAGTACCAGGAATATTCTTAGAATATTCTTGGGGGTAAAGGGCGACCGGCGCGTAAGGCTGACAACCTTGCCGCCATCTATGAGTCGATTGTCTAGAAAATGTGGGAACCTCAACATCTCACAACCCTATGGGCCTTCACGGCCTGTTACAGGGATACCTTTACTTTTTATTTTTATTACTTTCTGAAGATAATTTATTATCATATACTTACCGGAATTTTATTTTCTCTCGATAATAATATGAGGTCAAGAATGTCGAAGCTATACCTCTACTCCCCCATACGCCTTCATAGTGTTTCTTAATTAATTAAGCATGGGGACAACTTTGCCTTTTAATAATGCGGTTCACAGCAGAAATCCAATACCACATATCTGAACAATGCAACTACAGTACCAAGTCCAAAGCCATATGCCTGAACAATGCAACTACAGTACCAAGTCAACACCACAGGCCTGAACAATGCAACTACAGTATCAAGTCCAAAGCCACATACCTGAACAGTGAAACTACAGTACCAAGTCCAATACCACAAGCCCGAACACTGCAACTACAGTACCAAGTCCAAAGCCATATGCCTGAACAATGCAACTACAGTACCAAGTCCAAAGCCATATGCCTGAACAATGCAACTACAGTACCAAGTCCAAAGCCACATTCCCGAACAATGCAACTACAGTATCAAGTCCAAAGCCACATACCTGAACAATTCAACTACAGTACCAAGTCAACACCACATGCCTGAACAATGTGACTACAGTGCCAAGTCCAATACGACATTCCCGAACAGTGCAACTACAGTACCGACAGCAAACCACGGGTTTGTATAGCTATCGCTATGTGCCAACCAGAGCCGCGACGTTACCATCATTTGCCAACTTCTGATTATACGAGTAATACAGTGCAAATGTAACTAGACACGCTCAGCCTTTTTTTTTTCATTTCCTTAATGCACAGAGAAAAGGGAAAAATCGGAAACACAAAAATAAACAAAAAGATATACCGAGACATACTTACTTACTTA
>NW_019733319.1:486666-486955 GCF_002891405.2 Cryptotermes secundus | reverse complement strand
TTCACCAGCTACTCAAGAATTTCCCAGCATTCTATGGAACCCGAAGGTTCATTACCGTGTTCACAAGAGCCCTCCACTGATCCCTATTCTGAGCCAGAACAATCCAATCCATAACATCCCATCCTATATCTCTAAGATTCATTCTAATATTGTCCACCCACCTACGCCTTGTCTTCCCAGTGGTCTCTTTCCTTCTGGCTTTCCCACCAATATCCTATATGCATTCCTCTTCTCCCCCCTTTCATGCTACATGCCCTGCCCACCTCATCCTCCTTGACTTGATCATTCT
>NW_019733319.1:466901-486139 GCF_002891405.2 Cryptotermes secundus | reverse complement strand
TACTTAGCCTGTGTGTTTACTTCTAGACCAACCTCTTTACTTGCGTCAATTAAAGTTTGTGTGTGTTTCTTTATGGTATCTACATTATCACCCAGTAGATTCACACCATCGGCGTAGACCAACAGCTGATGTGTCCCGTTTAATTTCAGTCCCACCTGGCTTCCCTGGACTTTCCTGATTGCATATTCTAAGGCAAAGTTGAAAAGGAGTGACGATAAAGCATCTCCTTGTTTTAGACCATTCTGGATAGGAAATTTATCAGACAAATGTTTAACTACACGGACTTTACTTACGTTTCGTTTTAACACATTTTAATCAACCTAATTAGTTTCATGGGTATCCCAAACTCTATCAGAATATTGTACAATACTTCCTTCCTAAATGAATCATAGGCTTTCTTGAAGTCTATGAATAGCTGATGTACTGTCTCATTATACTCCCATTTTTATACCGAGACATAAAAGGAGGAAAAGAAACTCCGTGGAAGCGTGCGCATCTGCTTTTCTTCTATCTAGGCAGCATGAAGAAGCATCCCGTGCCTCAGGCATCAGGTCACGCGGCACCCTTGCACGTGGTCACGTGGTACCCACCACGTGATCTGTGCCTTCCATTCATGCTGGTCACTTGCTCACCACGATACAACTGTACCTAAAACTCGGTCCTCGCTTTACAGCTTCAACCTCCTCCCATACCAACATCACTGTGAGTCGATACCAGTTCACAGATGCGTCAGACGAAACAGAAACCTGTTCTGAGTGTCATTAGAACCGACTGCACGGAGCAAGCACATTTCCCTCTTTTTACTTCTGTTTCATTAAAAGGTGGGGCAGTTCAGTCGATATATGAACCAGGCCATAGGATGGACGATCGACGAGTGAGGGTTCGATTCCAGGCTGAGGAAAGGGGTATTTCTTTTCTCAACCCCAGCCTCCTATGCGGCGGGTACCGAGAGCTGTTTCCCCGGCGGTAAAAAGGCAGGGATGTGCAGCTGACCACTCGCCTCATTAGACCCGAGGTTAAGAACCTGTATCTCCACTCTCTCATACGTCTCTGTGGCGTGGTGTTAGCAGGGCCAGCATGCAGCCGCGGGAGACGAGAAATTGCCCCACGCCCATTAAAACCAGATCTGATATCTAAACCTTCGTCAAAATAAAACGAATTTTTCGGACAATGTGACTGAAACAGTAGCGGTAATGCTCTAAACTCTAAAGTGTTCCGTTCGAATCTCGTCTGGGACACCGGCTATCCTGAGATTTCCCGTGGTTTCCACAGTCCCTCCGGTATAGTACCTCCATTAGGCTACCAACGATGAACATTTCCTTTCCGATCCATTTCGATGCATTACTCACTAATCATCCTGCCAGTCGACGTTTACAGCCTGAGACAGTGACAAAAAACCCGTGGCCTGTAGTCCGCAAGCGAACTATACCGACCGAGCGACCGCCGATTGTCAGCGAAGTTAGTGCAAACTTTTGCGGATAGAGTGTGTCACGTGGTCAGCGCAACGGATCCCACAGCCGTTAATCTCTGTTTTCTACACCGCAGTCGCTATTTCCTTGAAATAGCTCCTCAATTATCCTCACGAGGCTGAGTGGACCCCGATCCAGAGCCACTACTTCTCAGAAAATCTGGTAGCGCCGGGAATCGAACCCGGANCCCCCCCCCCCCACCCGTTTGTTCCGATTCCAAATTGCGCTTGAAGCAACGAGCCTTTGTTAGATCCTTGGACGGGGGATCAGCCGATCGCAAGGCCTCTCCACACACAGAACAAGCAAAACTGCTTTCATTCATATTATGTTTTTCTGGGCACTCTGGTTAGTTGCCCCGTGGACAAAGGCAGGGTACGTCTAGACACTGGTACCAGACTGCATGGCGCAACATCCCACACGACTGTAATATGAATCTGAATAGCCAAGAAAGCATCAGATCTCAGGCAAGGCAATGAGTTCCGGACAGAACTGATAAATCATATTTTCCTACATCACCGACTTCTAAGAGCTGATATTTGACAATAAAGGTAAGATAAAGTTACCCCTGTAACAGGCCTCGGAGGCCACAGGGTTGTGAGACGTCAATGTTTCCACATTTTCTAGACAATCGGCTCAAAGATAATACAAATTTAAAATCCAAAAATCCAATCCAATATAGCTCATGGGCTTGCGTGCTCTACCTTTCTTGACCTCTGAACTAGATGGAGGTGAATGGTTAGCTTCACGCCCCTGCGGCTTTACCCCTGGGGAAAGTAGGTAGACCCCAGAGCCGGTCTGGACGCAGTGGATGGAAAAGAAATTTTGCACTGCAGGGAATCAAACCAGTAGCCCGTCATTATACTGACTGAATTATTATTATTATTATTATTATTGGCTTTGTAGCTGTTGACTCGGCACATAAATAATAAAGGACTGAATTGGATTATTATTATTATTATTATTACCATCTTTTTTTTTTTTTGAAAGAACGTGTCACTTAAGTACAGATTTGTAATTTACAAAATGTTTCTGGATACAAACTTAACATTTTGTATCGTCGACATGGTTCAATACTTCATACGTAATGTGTAAGGACGAGTATGTGTATGATGTATGAATGTAAGAAATGTAAAGCTATCCCTGTAACAGACCATGCAGACCGACTGTGAGATGTCGAGGTTACCATATTTTCTAGACAGTTGGCTCACAGATGGCGGTGAGGTTGTAAATCTTACTTTCCAGCCGTCTTTTACCTCCAAGAATATTCCTGATACTCATTTCTGTTAGAGGCTGAGTTGGCCCAGGGTCATAGTTCGGCTGGAAGGATTAGGTCAATTGAAAAAACCCATGACCTCGGGATTCGAACCCGCGACCATACGGCTTGTAGCACAGTGCCTCAACCAATTACGCTACCCCGTGTCCCCATGTTTATGACATATAGCCATATGATGGCTCTAATGGCGTAATGTCTATACCGCTTTAGTGAACTGGTTAAAGCTGAAATGAGGTAACTCGCACGCAAGTATACACGTATATAGCAGGCCAGGTGGATCAGCCCACGTTTCTTTCTTTCAGGGAGAAAGAGCAGTTAAACAACGGGCAAATTGATCCTCGGGGTGGCATCTGAATGGGTGTGTTTCCTTTATGCATGACGTCTGTCTGCTGTCTAGGTAACTGCAATGCGCTGAAGTCGAGATACAGGCTGACCTACGTGGCAGTACGCTAGACACCTCTCATGACGGCGCATACTTCGTGGTTGCCTCGATTTCGGAGTGTTTAATAAAAATTTTGCACATGACTTGCCCTATAAATACCTGTACATTGTATTATAAATGTATCCTTGTGTTAATATTTATAGATATACAAAACAAATATACCAAACTCCGTGGTTTTAGTCCGCAAGCGAACTATACCGACCGAGCGACCGCCGCTTGTCGGCGAAGTTAGTGCCAACTTTAGCGGATAGAGGGTGTCACGTGGTCAGCGCAAAGGATCCCACAGCCGTTAATCTCGGTTTTCTAGATCGCAGCAGCTATATCCTTGAAATTGCTCCCAATTAACCTCATGAGGCTGAGTGGACCACGTTCCAGACCCACTACTTCTCAGAAAATCTGGTAGCGCCGGGAATCGAATCCGAGACCTCTGGATCTGCAGCCAGGAACTCTGACCACTAGACCACAGAGGAGGTCATTTACAGATATTTCTTTTCCTTGGCACTACAGCCCCAGCGGGCCTAGGCCTACCTCCATGAACTTCTGCGTTCACTTCGGTTTTTCTAGATCTTACACATTCGGTAGGACTCCTTGGGCGGGCGATCAGCTCGTCGCAAGGCTTCTACCTGTACACAAACACAGAAATACGCACACACACAAACTAAACATCCATGCCCTGAGTGGGATTCGAACCCACGATCCTGGTTTCCAAGCGAGCGAAGACAGTACATGCCTCAGACCGCTCGGCTACCGTGACCGGCCATTTACAGATACACACGAAGTTAATTTAGGTCGTTGAATAAAAGAGCCGAAAAATTAATTGAAGTACAATGTGATATTCACACATGACAGTCTAGAAGTGGGTCTGTATATTGTAAGTTATATCAAGTTTCAACAAAATCTGCCTGAAGACACAGAAGACGGACGTAAAGAGTTCAGTAAAATCCTTATTTAATTCTTAAAATGATCAAAACCAAAACTTTTAGACAGAATTTACGTAGATCTGAAAAAAAAAAAAACGAGTTTCAGTTAAATCGGCAATGCATTCTGGGTGCTGTTACTAGCGGATGGACGGATCGGATAAACGTTAACTGGTAGTTTTCGAATTTCTTTTCTTTCGTAACGCGTTTCAGTTCGCGCTAAATTCATTCATTCGTTCCTTTCAAGTCGCGGGAATTAAAACCATGACCCGGACGGAGTAAATACGCCTACACCCTAGGCTGGATTTGTGGGCTTCCCTTCGGACCGGTTCTGTGCCCCTAATTCCACACAGAAAACGTTGAAGGCTGGTTCTCTGGCAGTGCTTACGGACTGTATAACGACTTATATAACCTCAAGGAATAATAACGATCAGATTAGTACGTCAGTTCAGATATGTGAGCTTTACGTAACCGCCGTGTGTTCATACGAAATATACTCAGTAAACAATACAAGTAGGTACCGGACGTGATTGTTAGCGCCCCCTCCCACTCCACTCCGTATCACGGACGGTCTTGAATTAAACAAAAGAGCGCAAGCTGTTAGTTATTAGTCACTTACGTAAGTTGTTATAGCAACGGCAGACCCGGTCGAACCACACCACGTATCTACGGAGCTGAGGCAACACGGCAAAATGCCACGTTATATAACGCCGATCGCAAAGCCGGGAGCCTTTTTATTTGTTCGGTTGTCATCATATATTAACGAAATTACGTAAACATTTACAATCGTGAGGCTGGATACATAATTTACAGGAAAGTCTTACGTTTAAATTAAATGGTATAGTCATCAAACGAACGTTCAAGCTGCAAGGGAATTTCTATAGCGTTTACATGATGGAGAAATGTTACAATGTACATTAGTATTACCAAAAATTCACAACCCGCTAAAACGTTGTTGGGGCGTTTAGTATCAAATACAACAACACACCGGCTTGGTTATTTTCCACGTTTTCCTCAGTCCTTCCAAGCGAATGCCCGGAGAGCAGCTTAGCTGATTTCCAGGGCGGAGTGAAGCGAGTCCATTTGATAGGTCAGCTACTAGCGGACCTGTTAAGTATGCAATGAGATTTTGCAGATACTCGAAGGAAACCTGCCTCAGTGCCACTATGTCCACACAAATCCCCATTTCCTGGGACTGAACCCAAGCCGTCTCGGTAGGCGACTAACCGCCTGAGCTATGGCACCTTGAAACAGGCCGAATCCATTTCGTACCAACACTTACTTATTCATGATAAATCGACGAGCCTGAGCCTGTAACTTATCAATTGGAAGGGCGTTATTAAATAGCTGAAGAGTAGCGTTTGTACGTCCCTGACTGAGATTTTCGAACCACATGCTTCTCGCCCCCCCCCCTGGCCCTTGGGGTAGCGTCGTTCATTCGGTGCATTGCAAGACAATGGATTTCTCTACTTGAAGTAAGACAAGCCGTTAGTTTCGTCGGCCATTCGTCTTTTGTATGCTGACAATGCCACTCTGAGCTCTTAATCTTGAATCTCTTCACAGCATAACCGCTTCATTCTTATGTTTCCAGCGGTGCATTAACCATGACTGGCGTATTTCTTGTCTACTTACAGAACTCTGTTTTTGGTATTTAGGCCCTGTTACGCAATGTAAATATTTCCTTCTTGTGTGGGAACATACTGACACGTGTAGGAGTGTGACTATAGACGGGGTTTTGATTGGTAATCGGATTTACTGAACTCTTAAACAACACATAACTACACTTTACAACTCACTATCACACACAGACCAGTGTTCTCAGTCACGGTCTTCAATGCGTTGCTTGGTAGTGGCTTCCAACGACGGACGTCCCCTTTCCTCTGGCTTCCCGAACTTTCCGCGGCCTCACCTTTCTGCCTGCAGACTCTTGAATAAGACTCCACTCGGACTGACTGAGTCTGACAAGTTAGTCTTATGTTATGACCGACGGTCAGTCGGCCTGTCTGTCTTGGAATAAAGCACCCATCTGGGGCTTACGACCAGATTTTTATTACTGTCAGACAGTTGCGGGTTTGTTGATGTGAGGCACCCTCCCTGACGAGAGGACCGGTCTGTCGTTTACAATTCCTGCTGGCTCTTGCCAGCTCACTCATTCTCTGGTCTGAGTCTTGTGGGATTCGCGACTATATTTTACTGCGTCAGATTCGAGACTTCCATTTTCGTCGCCTCCTACGACTCGTAGCAGTAATTCTACTTCACATCGACTGGGCTCAAGCCTATTCCGGCTTCAAACGTTAAGTTCATGAACGGTTCCCCTGCGTCGGCGTCGCTTTGTAAAGAAATGCCAATGCTCAAGCGGTTAGTCGCTGGCTTCCCACCGCGGCGGCCCGGGTTCGATCCCGGGTCTGGTCAAGTGGGATTTGTGGTGGACAAAGTGGCGCTGGGGCGGGTTTTCTCCGAGTACTTCGGTTTCTCCTGTCAATCTTCAGTCCAACAAATTCTCCATCATCATAATCGCCCGGGACAGGTACAATAGGCCAATCAGTGGCCGCCGTGCCGAGTGGACCCAACTAGACTCCACCCCCCAGTAGCGAATTAAAAAAAATACAAATTTTCAGTATCTATCAACAAATGGAAAAAGAGGTGATTGCAGAGAAATGGTTAGAACAAAAGTATAATTTTAATGAAAGAAATCGTATATAGAATATATCTCTGAAACTGGTCGAGCTCCTTTATTTTAAAGATATTTGTTTATTTTCTTTTATGTTTATGCCCTACTCCTATTCAAACAACGTTGCCTAATGTAAAGTTCTGCCTTCTGGGATGTAACTCCGTATAATGCGATGAAAGTCCACCGGGCTACAACGGCGGTGCCGCCCCTTCGTAGTCACCGCTGAGGAAATCTCTAATCCAACGTAGCCCGATATTCAAATCTTGAAACAAGCCATCACACAAACTCTAATTTTCCTTTTCAGTCAGATTTACCAGGTAATATTAAAATAAATTAGTATTCGAACACGTGGGTTATAGATATATATCTATAACCCACAGCAAATATATACAGCAAATATATTTGCTGTAACAAAAAAAAAATACCCGTTGTTTTATAAGTCTACAAGATTTGATAAAATGTAAAGGTAAAGCTTTCTCTGTAACCGGCCGTGGGGGCCCACGGAGTTGTGAGATGCCGAGGCTCACACATTTTCTAGACAACCGGATCACAGATGGCAGTGAGGTTGTCAGCCTTACGCGCCAGTCGGTCGCCCTTTACCTCCCAGGAAGCTTCCTCTCACTCATTTCTGTTAGAGGCTGAGTCGGCCCCAAGACCATCGTGCGGTTGGGAAGAATTAGATCAACTGAAAAAATCAAATGACGTCATCGGGAATAGAACCCGCGACCTTCCGGCTTGTAGCATAGTGCCTCAAGCAACTACGCTGCCGCGTGCACCGTAAGACCTAGTACCTTACTCTAAAGAACACGGGCTGAGAGTTATAACAAAGAGTTGAGGACGATACCTGAAACTAGGAGACTTCGAAATTATATACTGAGCAGCTTCATAATTTTCAGGCATGCTTTTTGTCTAATATTGCTATAGTAATCAAACTGTGACCGATTACAGTGACCGCGCTGTCTAAGGCATTCACTGTCTTTGCTCGCTTGAACAGTAGAATCGTGGGTTCGAATCTCATTCGAGGGATGGATGTCTGTCTACGTTTATTCTGTGTTTGTGTTGGTCTATGTATCTTTTTTATTGCTAGTGGGGTGGGACTAAGTCCCTTGTACTGCGGCCACTTCTGGCCTATTGTACCAGCGCCAGATAATAGGTGAGGGTGATTGTGGAGCAATTGATGGAATTAAGATTGGCAGGGGAACCGAAGTACTCGGAGAAAACCTGCCCCAGCGCCACTTTGTCCACCACAAATCCCACTTGACCAGACCCGGGATCGAACCCGAGCCGCCGTGGTGGGAAGCCAGCGACTAACCGCTTGAGCTATGGCGCGGCCGTTGGTCTATGTAGGTAGCGACCTTACTACAGGCTGATCACCCGTCCAAGGAGTCCTACCGACTGTCTATAAGATTAAGAAACCGAGGTGAAAGAAGCGTTTCACGGATGCACAATGTTCCAGAGGGAGCAACAGGAATATGAATGAATGAATCAATGAATCACAGGAGATTGGAAATGCATGAAAGAAAATGCTGACGTGCTAAACGACGCTCCGAGTCTCACTAACTGATAAACAATCCAATATAACACAAATTTTAAACGAAGGTGAATTCGACCTTTATCGCTTACCTCAGAAACGGGCAACGGTATATAAAATTGTTACAAAATACGAAATACAGATATTTACGTAAGTTTCATTTGTTAGGACTTATTTGGAAACAAATTCGGCACGGTTAACATTTAACGAAATATAATTTTTAATTCTCAACTTCATACAAAATTTTATCCAATATTCTTCTCTCAAGTTAAGACCATATACGTATAGATGAAATTATTGGGGATCATCAGTGTGGGTTTCGTCGTAACAGATCAACTACAGATCAGAACTTTTGCATTCGTCAGATATTGGAGAAAAAATGGGAGTACGATGAGACAGTACATCAGCTATTCATAGACTTCAAGAAAGCCTATGATTCAGTTAGGATTGCAGTATTGTACAATATTCTCATAGAGTTTGGGGTACCCACGAAACTAGGTACGATGATTAAAAGGTGTTTAAATGAAACGTACAGTAAAGTCCGTATAGGTAAACATTAGTCCGATATCTTCCTATCGAAAATGATCTAAAACAAGGAGATGCTTTATCAACACTGCTTTTCAAATTTACTTTAGAATATATGCCACTAGGATGATCAGGGAAAACCAGGTACGGCTGAAATTAAATGGGACACATCATCTGCTGACCAATGCTGATGACGTAAATATATTGCGAGATAACACAGATACCATACAGGAAAACACAGACACTTTAACTGACGCAAGTAAGGAGGTTGATATAGAAGTAAACGTAGATAAAACTAAGTATAAAACTAAGTAAGTATATGTTACTTCTTTATTAAAACCGTCATAAGTTATGACGGTTTTAATAAAGAAGTAACATATACATGACTCACAACACAACTATATCGAGGTCAGTGCCTAGTTTTGGCTCTGCTACATGTTTCGGCTATTAATAGCCATCATCAGGCAAATCCATGGCTAACATATATACACCACTGAAATGCAGTACTAGTAAAATTGAATACAATACTATTAATTATATAAAATACCTGACGTAAAATACAATAAATTAGATTATATAAAACAAGAATAAAATTCTTCGATTGATGCTTCACATCATCGAGTCAGTCATTGGTTTTTGTAATTTTGTTGCGTTCCCACGGATAAATTGGAGTATTCTATATTTTGTGTATAGATAATAAACTGTTATTGGAGGCTCGTGATGTAGATGTAGTAATATTAATGTTAATTATTTAGTCGGTGCCTCATCTTACAAAGTATTGTCCGTTCTGTAGGGAATGTATTTTTGCGTCAAGTATTTTATATAATTAATATTATTGTATCCAATTTCACTAGTACTGCATTTCAGTGGTGTATATATGTTAGCCACATATTTGTCTGTTGATGGCTATTAATAGCCGAAACATGTAGCAGAGCCAAAACTAGGCATTGACCTCGATATAGTTGTGTTGTAACGGTCTTAATGAAGAAGTTATATAGTGTAACACAACACGATGCATGAAATGAAAATTAAGTATATGTTGCTGACCCGTCGCCAAAATGCAGGGAAAATCACGATATAAAGATAGGTAACAGATGTTTTGATAATGTGGTACAGATCAGATACTTGGGAACGACAGTAACAAGTCAAAATTTGATTCAGGAGGAAATTAAGAGGAGACTGAACTCGAGTAATGCTTGCTACCATTCAGTCCAGAACCTTGTGTCTTCTCGTCTGCTGCCTAAAAACATAAAAATTAGAATATACAAAACTATAATTTTACCTGTGGTTCTGTATTGGTATGAAACTTGATCTCTGACATTAATGGAGGAACATAGACAGACGGTGTTTGAGAACAGGGTGTTGAGAATATTTGGCCCGAAGAGAGATGAAGTGACAGAAGGTCGGAGAAAATTGCATAAAGTGGAGCTTCACAACTTGTGCTCTTCTCCAAGTACAACTAGAACGATCAAGTCAAGGGGGATGAGGTGGGCAGGACATGTAGCACGAACACGGGGAAGAGAAATGAATATAAGATACGAGTGGGAAAACCAGAAGGAAAGAGACCACTAGGAGGACCAAGACGTAGGTGGGTGGATAATATTAAAATGGATCTTAGAGACAGGATGGAGTGATATGGGCTGTACCGATCTGGTTGAGGATACGGGCCAGTGAAGGGCTCTTGTGAACACGGTAATGTACCTTCGGGTTCCTTAAAATTGCTGGGAAGTTCTTGAGTAGCTACGCGATTGGCGGCTTCTGAGGAAGGGCTTAGCTCCATGAAGTTAGTTAATTACTGAGGGTAATTAGCTCTGTAAGAAAACTGTCACATATCTAGGAGTTTGGATTGGTGAATAGATTTACTGACTACTTACAGGTCGTAACTACAAATCACTATAGCACTATCGCTGATTTCTATACTTTACAAATCACTACACGCTAAGTCTTCTCACTTTTCTTTCACTAGTCGTTTCCTAGTACAGGATCTTAACAATGAAGATTCTCTAGCTTCTGTGCTCACGTCGTTACTGCCCGGCGAATATGCCGCAACTGAACTCACTCAGCCGGCCTGGAATCCTCGATATACTCGTATAGCATTGGGGCGGAAACAATAGAAAACACCGCCTTCAACATGTCTTGTATTGTTGTTATAGGCGGTTGCCTAGCGATAGCCCGGATATCATTTCCACGGGAACGTGTTTACCGAGCCGTTGCTCAGGAACGGCAGTTTATTTGCCTGTTGCAAGATCAACGACTGTACTCGTTGTTTGCTTAGAGGTTGTTGCCTAGCAACGGTTCTATACGTCACAGCACATATCCGTAGTATAGACAGTGTCACGTAACTTCGAACAAGCCCCCGCATTCCTAGTCAAATCCCGCGCATAGTTTGTGGTGGGAGGAGTTTCTTAACAGTCGCTCTTCCACTGGCCGCCTGTCACTTCTCACACCCTCCACCCCCTTGTCTGAAATTTTTCTTCTGCGCGTTCAAGGTTACTCTTGGCCTTGTTCGAAGTTACGCGACACTTGCTCTAACAGTCGTGTATGTGATAAAGGAACATGAAAGCCAACAAAGGATGCTACAGCGTAAAGAATACATTTGGAAGACGCGTGTAGCCAGAACCAAGCAGACCTTTACGTGTCAATTCTTGTTGCCCATGGAACTTTAGGAAAACATGGAAACAAAGACACAAAGGCATTTGATCTCCACAGAAGTGTGCAAAGAGTAAAGTTAAAAGGAGAAGGGTAAAAACGTGGAAACGTTGAGGCACTTCGAATGAATCCGCTGCTACGCAACGGATGTCATACTGCACATGCAAATATTTATGGCCCACTGATGATAGCAGTCTATTTCACTGGGTCGCCAGAACGTTGATCACTGAAGCACCGTCTGGTTCAACGCACAGTGCAGTAAAGCACAAGTCTGGATATCTGCTACCCATCCTGCTTAGGACAGAAAACTGACTAGAAATGCTCTCCCATAAAAACTCCCCAATCCACCTTCTATTCCTCAGTCCGTGTTTCTTTAAACATAGCAGCAATGATTTCTCTTTGGAAGATTCTCAGTTCGAATCTCGCCAGAGAAACCGAATAAGGGGCTCGTCTTGCTATACCGACAGAAGAATAGGAAGAAGAGAAAATATCGTACCTTCTTCCTAGAACTTCTTGTTAATAATGACTTAAATAAGGTAAAAAAAAAGTAAAGCTATCCCTGTAACAGGCCGTGAAGGCCCGTAAGGTTGTGAGGCATCGAGGCTCCCACATTTTCTAGAGTCAGCTCACAGATCGGTAAGGTTATCAGCCTTACGCGCCGGCCGCCCTTTATCCCCAGGAAGATTTCTGGCACTCATTTCTATTAAGAGGCTGAGTGGACTCCAAGGCCATAGTGAGGCTGGAAGGATTAGGTCGATTGAAAAAAGAAAAACCTCATCGGGATAAGAACACGCGACCTTCCGTCTTGTAGCATAGTGCCTCAACTAATCTACCACGTGCCAGGTCATTGTCATTAACAAAAGCTTCAAGGCACACACTAACATGCGCAATGACAGTGTAGAGCCCTTAGAATATCAATCTACAATCAAGCAGCAATCAATCATAATCAGGAAAGGTAAACACTCGAGAGTGCCAACCTGTTCGCCTGAGAGAGCATGAATATGTGTTAAAGGACGCAGTGTCGCGGGTTTTGTAGTTCTTGCTGATGTCAATTAATCCCTTGGTATATAGATAAAGGGTAAGAAAAATAAGTGACCATGTTCATATATTATTAACTTAAAGATGAAAGGTTGCAGAGAAAACCTGTTCACTGAATATAATAGCCTTTAACAGACAACAAAAACTGTAATTACCGGTACACTATTATTCCCATACACAGTCGGTAGGATTCCTTGGACGGGGGATCAGCCCGTTGCAAAACCTCTACCTATCCACAGAATAAACGCACACAATACAGACATCCATGCCTTGAGTGGGATTCGAACCCACGATCTCCGCGTTCAAGCGAGCGAAACAGTTCTTGGCTCAGACCGCGCGGTCACTATGATAGGCAATTAGCGGTATTTTTTTTTCCTTGGCACTACAGCCCCAGTGGGCCTAGGCCTACCTCCATGAACTTCTCCGTTCACTTCGGTTTTTCGAGATCTTACACATTCGGTAGGACTCCTTGGGCGGGTGATCAGCTCGTCGCAAGGCCTCTACCTGTACACAAACACAGAAAAACGCACACAAACATCCATGCCCTGAGTGGGATTCGAACCCACGATCCCGGTTTCCAAGCGAGCGAAGACAGTGCATGCCTTAGACCGCTCAGCAGTACATTACAAACTACAAATTCAATGGGAACTCTTTTCATTTGGAATATAGGCCTACCCTTCCCTCCAATTTTTCGAATTCCTCTCCGATTCCTTTCATTTGTCCATCCTGCCGCCATACCTCACACTCACGCTCTCTCCTTTACGTTATATCAATTTGCGTAAATGGGTCGGTCTATCGCTAAAAATAAGCCGTTGCAGAGCATCTGTGAAAAATGTTACTTCATAGTTTTCTGCCCAGATTACACATCATCGCATACACCGAACAGTTTTTTTTTATTGTTATACACCACAGTCCAAGTGCTCATGCCATCTAGTGGCACGAGTCTGTACTAATAGGGAACAAACACAGCAGTCCATAAGCTACTGCCATCTCGTAACACTGCTGACAAAAAACGCGAGCACACTTCAACACTACTGAACTGAAAGATCGAATGCGTAACACAGTTGCACCAACTAGTAAACGGCAGCCACACTGTACCTAACAGTAGTACGTACAATACAAATGGGTAGGAGGAAGTCGAGTGAATCCCACTCCATATTCGGTTTTAATAAGTGCCTTGACATCTTGATAATAAAAATCAGAGTTTAAGACGTCGTGTCAAAATTAATTTACCTTGAGGCCTAACCACATGTTTATGTATTTTGCTGAATGCGTAAGTACGTAAGTGTGTGTTTATGTGTACAGAGATGCCCCACAAAAAATGTATTACTTACTTACTTATGGAGCTGAGCCCATCTTGAGGCGAAGCAAAATCTCCAGCTACTCAAGAATTTCCCAGCATTTTATGGAACCCGAAAATTCATTACCGTGTTCACAAGAGCCCTCCACTGGTCCATATCCTGAGCCAGATAAATCCAATTCATCCCATCCCATCTCTCTAAGATCCATTGTAATACTGTCCACCGACCTACGTCTTGGTCTTCCCAGTGGTCTCTTTTCTTCTGGCTTTCCCACCAATATCCTATATGCATTCGTCTTCTCCCCCAGTCGTGCTACATGCCCTTCCCACAAAATATGTATATGCAATTTAATAGAGGTTATCTACTGCAGTTTTCAAAGTTGAACCGAAATGTTAAATGCAGTCTGTAGTGTGATATTCTATAAAGAGATGGTGCTAGTCACATGAACGAACATGAATGCCAAAGCCACCTTATCGAATTGCAGGTCAGTCGAAGAAAATGGCAGGGGGAACGGATGCCGTTCGAGCAACGCAACATAATTTTGAAGTGATCTGATGGAAATACATGGCAACATAGGAATACGAATTTTTTTTTTTTAAATATCACCTGAAAAACGTACACAAAGACACCAGCTATCACGACTGAGGCTTTCTGTAGTTTTTCCCATTCCTTCCAGAACAGTGCATGTACAGCAATTGGCCCATAACAGCTCCCCTACATCATTTCCTTATCCTACCACACAGGCTACAATCGGGCGTCTCATAGCGTCGTTATACGAAACTCGAAAAGGGCAAAAAAAAATTGAAGTTCTTTCTTTATCTCTATCCCCGTCTGCCTAAACGCAACGCCATAAAGGTTGTAAATGAGGCATGCAGATAAAATTCCATGTATTCTAGAGGTGAGATATCACTGCACATTCCAGCAGCTTTATCTCTAAGAAAAAGGACTCACGGCAGAAGGCTGAACATAACAATATAAAATTGTTCAGCTATAAAATACCCAGTAGCTAAAGATAAAATAAAAGAACTCACCGTCACACTTTATATATTACTAAAAAGCTCAGCGGATCTAGTTACTGAGCGTGCGGGCCGCGCCATAGCTCAAGCGGTTAGTCGCTGACTTCCCACCACGGCGGCCCGGGTACGATCCCGGGTCTGGTCAAGTGTGATTTGCGGTGGACAAAGTGGCGTTGGGGCAGGTTTTTTCCGAGTACTTCGGTTTCCCCTGTCAATCTTCACGCCACCAATTGCGCCACAATCACCCTCACCTATCATCTGGGCTGGTACAAGAGGCCAGAAGTGGCCGCAGTACAAGGGACTTAGTACCACCCCACTACCAATAAAAAATTAAAAAAATACTAAGTGTGTGCGTGCGTGTGGTAAACTTCGAAGGAAACTTGTACCTGTTGTTGGTTTCTTGAAAGTTTGAATTTAAGCGAAGCTTAAAAGCCCCTCACACCGCCGTAAATTCTGGTAAAAGTTTACCGACGTACCAGAGTCACCGCCGTGAAAACCTCAAATTTAACAATGATTTTAAATTTGTAAATTTACATATAATCATTATGAAGATGAAACGAAAAGCAAATATGAGAATTATAATTCACAAGTATGCTTATAAGTCAAAGGGCTTTATTATTTTAGTATTTTTATTACTCCCATTTCGACTTTCGAGGCAGTTAACAGATTTTTACGAAACTTGGAATGGATGTTATGCTATTAGAGACCATCCAAAAGACGCACTTTCTTAATTATCTTGAGACAGTAATTACAACACAGCGGACGTACGATTTTGTAAGGTGAGAGTGACGCAACCACCACGTATTTAGAGTCCTGAAAACGTGTACAACAATTTGGCAACACTGCGAAACTTTGAGTAATATGAGGCAAATTTAACGTAATCGTAACCTGTAATAAGTTTTTCAAAAGAACTGAAAGTAATAGTACTTGTACAGGCAATGTAAAGTTGTCCCTCTGCTTAGCTAATTAAGCACTACGCCATGAGGGCGTATGGGAAAGTGAATGTATAGATCCAAATTTTCTTGCCCTCGGCACTAGTTGGGAGTGAGTGGTCAGCTTAACGCCCCGGCCGCCTTTGCTCTGGTACCCATTGGATAGGAGGCTGGGTGGGCCCCAGAGCCGGTCTGAACGCTATGGAGAAGAGAAAAGTCTTGACCCTACCGGGACTCGGAATTCCGACCCCTCGGTCATCCAGCCCGTAGCCAGTCGCTATACCGACTGCGAGATCCCGGCTCCTAGTAATAACATTCGCAGTAAACACAAAATATAACGTGAACTTATGCTACAAGCAATAAAAATTTGACTCGACTAGATTCGATAAGATGGCGATCTACTAATAAGTTCAACACGTTATCCCATGAGCTAAACTTAATTTCACTATTGCCTATTTAATATATGTTATTCCAAAGTGACGTTCGCTGCATTAGTGTCCTAGGGCTACACGTCGGTGTCACAGGAAAGTGGGTTTTATGAGCTGTATCTAAAGCTCATTGCATTATTTTACTTACACAGCAGCATTTAAAAACATTATAATCAGCAGCAATATAAAACTTGCATTTCGTTTATTTTGTTCATCCCCTTGTTAGTGTGAGGCACATTTAACTTATGTAAATCTCCTTACGGCCTTAGACAGTAGAACTTCAACTTTATATAAATAAACATTTCCACTGAGTATATCGTTAACAATTCTATAGGCGTGCACATAAATTTTAAGTATAATCCTTAAAACGAAGTGGATTCGTTATGGTTTAGGACTATAATGGAAAAATATTATAAGAACTCGTTAGCAGAGAATTGCAGTAACATTTGGTGTACACTGTACCAGTGTCACGTACGGAGGTGCAAAGAGAACATGCTGGAATAACGGCAATGCCGCTGTCAAACAACAAAGGAAGACACTGCACAAATCGCTGCCGCTATCTGGACGTTTTAAAATGAAACAACTATGTTTGCAAGGAACTGAACTTGATATTGTGTATATCAAAAAGAATTAAGTTACAAATTACTATGATGTCATACAAAAACGTTCTACTTACTCCTTGCGCCCGGAATTCCTTTATTCTGACGTTGTTTAACATATTACCAAACTTTCAACATGAAACGATAATTGATACACTCTGCAAACGTTTAAAAAATGGTTTACTTGCAGGCTTCCCTTGTTACGACATCTGGATACATAATCTATAACGGTCTATACCTGCACTTTACTTACAAACACGTCTCTACGTTCTCCACGGATCAACTGCGGTGACTGCGGGTCACAACGAGCTGCCGTAGATGACAGAAGAGCACTGAACTCCACTATATCGATACTCGCTCTGAAACGTCGATGTATGCAGTTTTTTCGTTTTTGCGCGTTCTTTGAATAAAAAGTATACGATAACAATTACGGTGTGTTCTCTCATTTTTGTTTCATTATCTCGAGAAGCGGAAGACTTATGGAATACGTGTGCTGTGCATAAAATATGTTTTATTTTCTCTTCGATTTTGTTTCCAAATACAAGTATTTGTAAAAGTCAATAGAAAGTCCGTTAATTGGTTAATCAATATACTAATCAAAAAACAAGTATTTGTCCTTTTGATAAATATTGGGCGATCTATGCACGAGAGAAATTCGAGTTCGGTGCTGAAAAGCCTATAGATCTTCATGTATAGTGCCTGCTATTGTTATTCGAGTCTAACTAAAACTGTAATAGGAGGGTATATTTTAGTTAGCTCCCCAACGCCAAGTTTCACGAAAATTCTTTCGGAGGTTGTTAAGTTTTTACATGCGAGCAGAGTGATGGACTGACAGTGATGATGACTTATATTGCAGGTAAGGTAATGTCACCCTGTGCTTGACTGATTAAGCACTATTCCATGAAGGCATGTGGTGGAGTGGATGTATAAAGCCACATTTTCTTGACCTTGGCACTAGCTGGAAATGAGTGGTCAGCTTCACGCCCCGACCGCTTTATCCCTGGGGAAAGAGCTCCCGGTACCCATTGGATAGGAAGCTGTGTGGGCCGTGACGTGGAAAACAGAAAAGTCTTGACCCTACTGTGACTCAAACTCCAACCCCTTGGTCGTCCAAACCCTTGCAAGTCACTATACTGACTATCCTATTCCGACACTACGTACAAAATGTATTAAAATGTAGGGCTGTCATGATGTAATGTAAATTAATATCGTGGTCGTGCGTTCCCATCATGAAATAAATTTTGAGTCTTTAATTGAATTTGAGATGACAAATCAACTAGCACGGTCTGTTTTAAGGTTTATATATTTGTACTTCTTTTGGCTTATTTTGGACTTCACCCATCGTCCGGTATAAAAAAGACAAAAAACCACAACGTTTCGGAGACTGGAGCTGTCTCCGTCTTCAGGTGTATAGGGAAGGTTTAACCTACTCAGTTGGGCCCCTTAGAAAGAGCTAGTCTCAATCACTGGACAAACCTTGATCTGTAGAAACAACCTATGAACAACCGACAACCGGTTCCGTCAGTGGGAGGAAAGAATAAAATCGCAGTAAAAACATGTTAAAAAATTTGTGCAAACATGCACTTGTCAACAATGTAAAGAAACAGAAGTATGACGGAACCGGTTGTCGGTTGTTCATAGGTTGTTTCTACAGATCAAGGTTTGTCCAGTGATTGAGACTAGCTCTTTCTAAGGGGCCCAACTGAGTAGGTTAAACCTTCCCTATACACCTGAAGACGGAGACAGATCCAGTCTCCGAAACGTTGTGGTTTTTTGTCTTTTTTATACCGGACGATGGGTGAAGTCCAAAATAAGCCAAAAGAAGTACAGTATACACCATCGTCAGAATCCTTTCAAGTCTATCTTTATATATTTGGTTTATTATTTTATTCAAATAATTATTGGACATATACTCGTACATGATCATCATCATCAGTAATCTGTCAGACGACAGGTCCACCGTCTCATCCAAAACAATTCCTCCACTTAATGCGATCTAGAGCTTTTTCCTTCAAATGAGAATATCCTCTTCTGCCCCCAAGGTCATCCAGCAACTTCTTATGTCTTCTTCCTCGTCTTCTTGTCACTTCTATCCGCCCCTCTATCTTTCCTTCAATAATTTCTTTTAGAAGGCGTTTCTGCGTAAAACATGACCAAACCAATTAGCCTTCTGTTTTCTTATTTTGTGTAGGTTATTCCTCTGATCACTGACTCTAATTAACACTTCTTCATTTCTCACATAATCGGTCCAACTGAACTTCTCCATTCTTCTCCAACACCACATTTCGAAACTTTCCAGATGGTTCTGATCTACTGCCCTAAGTGTCCATGTTTCAGCCCCATACAGAGCTATGCTCCAAATGTAGCATTTCACTAGTTTCTTCCTCAAATTTAAGTCCAATTTGCTGGTAAAAAGATTCTTCTTCTTGCTAAATGCAGCTTTTGCC
>NW_019733319.1:429771-466758 GCF_002891405.2 Cryptotermes secundus | reverse complement strand
GTTACTTTTGTTTTCTCCACATTCATTTCCATGCCATAGCACCTTCCAATTTCAATTAGTCTATCAATCATGCCCTGTAGCACAGTTTCTTCCTTAGCCATTAACACAAGGTCATCTGCATATTTCACAGTTTGAATAATTTGCCCTCCTACTTTGAAGTCTCCGAGCCCATCCAGAGCTTCCTTGGTAAGGCATTCGCTGTACAAGTTGAACAGAATTGGTGATATAGTTATAACATATAGTTATTTAATTTTTACCAGTTGATAGATTTTATATCTTTATAAGTAAATACATATTCAACCATTAATTAAACCATGATAGTGACTTTTATAATGTAATATTTCTTTATCTTGCACTGTAAATGCGATGTTTCAGTGGAAATTTCGAGACATCAAGGCACTAGTCTGTCGCCTCCTTGACAACTCTGTATAGCCAAAGGTTTTGAACTTGAAGTTTGAAGGCGACGCGCATGTCGAAAAGGGCTTTTTTAAGTGCCAGGCAACCAAATTCATAGTAGGGCAATTATAATGCAGTTGTCCAGTTTAAATGTAGCCTATCAGTCAAGTGAGTTATGTATTTCTGAAAATTAGTGCTTTTCTGTTAGTAGCAATATTTGTTGAGGCCGGTTTTTGAAGCTGTAGATCACTTGTGCCACCTTTTGGACTAGAGCAGACATATGTTGCTTTTCACTACTGACTTACTGTATTAAATTTTCAAATTGAACTTAATAGTCATAAATCAGTTGGGAGAATATTATGCCATGGTAGCGTAGGTGGTTGAGGTACTATGCTACAAGCTGAAAGATAGCGAGTTCAAGTCCCGATGAAGTCATTGGATTTTTTCAATTGACCTAATCCTTCCGGTCGCATGATGGCCCTGGGGTCAACTCAGCCTCTAACAGAAATGAGTACCAGGAATTAATTAAATAATTTTCTTGGGGAGTAAAGCACGGCCGGTGTGTAAGTCTGACAACCTTTCCGCCATTTTTCAGCAGATTGTCTAGATAATGTGGGACCCTCGTCTCACAACCCTATGGGCCATCATGGCCTGTTACAGGAATAGCTTTACTTACTTTACTTTTTTTTTTACTTATTATGCCTGATTTGATGTAGCATTCAAATTAAATTTGTATAAACAAAAATTTATTTGCAAGATCCGGGACTATGAGTCTGCCAACAGTATGTAAAGGGACAGTGGTGTGTTGTGCTTTCTTAAAGTATTTTGTCATAGTGTCTCCTACTGGCAACTAAATTTATCTCGATACCACTGTTGCTGGTAGTCTTGGCTGGAACACCCTTCAGATTCTCACGCTATCCCGCTCCCTAGTCTGTGAAAACAGATTCGTTTACCTACCCTAAATTACATTTATGGGAGTACATCTCTCATTGGAGCCCACTCCTCTTAATTAATTCCTTTTGATATTAACCCAAATACCCTTGAAGGATGAGGTGAACGAAAGGTGAGAGGTTTGGCTACTTGAAGACATGAAAAGGATGGGAAGCATGAACTATAATATTACTGAATGAATTCACAAAATTGCTTATGGAATTTTATTTCTCAACATTTGTTGTAACTATAAATTTATTGTATTCATGTTCTCCAAATAAAAAGAAAACTGTAAAGTGTTCTCCCTTTGAAATTTAAAGATACAAAAATAAGATGTACAAAATAGTTGTAGAACGGACATAAGGTAAAGTGCTCTTGGCAGCCACATTTGGAAACATGAAAACTTTGTGATATCCAAATGTTTCAAATCCATATGTTGCATGATTTAACTACAGTTACTTTTTTTGTTCTTTCTGCCCAAAGTTTGTCATTAATCCTACATCTGTTCCCTTAAGTATGAACATATTAAATAATGGTTATATACAACTTGTCTCCACATTTTTTCCCCAGACACCAACAACAAATACAGCAGAGTTTGAAAAAAATACTTACTTTCAGGGCTCCAAAAATATACACATCCACTCAGCATGGGTTGGGTGACATACATCAATGGCAAGTATATTCTGGTCTTGGTCTAAATACGGCGAGCAGAATTTGTTAAGAGGCTGGCTTATTTAAATAATATTTCTGGAGCCCTGCACAGTTTGACATTCCACAATCTATTAAGTCATTTTTTCAAAAAAGTCCAATTTATTTTTTTCTGTCCATCACGAACACAATAAACTTCTGCAAAGGCCTTTGTACAACAAGCAAAAACATCATTCCATAAAAGAATTAACATTTAAAAGATATAATTTCATACAACAACCAACACTGACCAAGCAACAGTAATTGCTGAGGCTTGACATAATATTTTGTCAAAACTTTTCATAAAATATATATTATGTGTTATGTAAATATATATATCTCTATATATAATTATATCATAGACAACAAATATTCTCTCATTTCTTAGCCATGGTAGAATACAGTACTACGTATCTATCAATACTTCTCAGCCCACCCCATTAGAATAGTGCCATAGTGACTGAGAGTAAAGTAGCAAATTGTTTTATCTACAGTTGTGAAGGGTACCATTCATTGGGTATATTCAGAAGTTAAAACTAAAAGAAAGCTAATTAAAGTTAATGTAGTCAACTCTTTTCTGCAGTGGTTTATCCACTTTTACATATGAAATTCAAACTGAATTCCTGTTGGTCCTGGCTTGACAATTCTAAAAAATCTGAGCCAAAAGTAGCTAAATTACAAGAACAATATTCAAATTTTCCTTGGATATTAGGTTACACCATACTGCACCAAAGAGACACTGAAACTTTTTCTCCTTCATGTTCTTTGTTGGAATTCCTTAGACCACACAGCATAATGTTCAATGAATTACGTACTTCATATTGATTTTCCTCTAACATATTTTGTAACTCAGGAATCAGACCACACAGAAGCATATGGTACTGCATGAGACCAGCTCAGATAGTCAAACCACTATGTGGAATGGTTCCTGAGACACCTCTAAAGTTACATTAAAATCTGAGTGAATGGTAGTGAATATAATGTAAGGATATTTATAGTTGTCCAGCAACAAGCAAAATATGATATAATATGAACAAGAACAAACTTGATATGAGGTGGTACAAAATAGGTATTATTAATTTAAAACTGTCATAGCTTTTCCCATTTCAACATTATTATTTTACAAGTACTTTCTTTCATTCACAAGAATAAAGAAAAATATCTCAATAAATATGATTTTACTGCAATTATTTTTTTTTAAATGAACAGTACAATTTATATTGTTTACAAATGGAATTTAGTGGTGATATAAACTCTTATTGCATGCGAGTAACCTGAAACTTCCAGTGGTTGAAATATATAATTAATACCATCAGGAGTTATTTCTCAAAGATACCTCACTGCAATTTAATCCACAGTTTAAGACTACTGGCAGTGCATACTGTACAGTGAAACTTGCACACAAAATTCTAGCATTATATGGGCCAAATCTACAGACCAGCTTGGAACATTTTATGTAATTAGACAACCAGGACAATCAACAGGCCACTGAATTATTAAGAATCTTAAATAATGAAATAGTTCAAATAAAATATATGGCAGGTACAAAAAATGCCTGTACTCTGTGTATGTCTACACGTGACTATGCACTCTTAAATTTGCATGACAATGGGTAAGGATCAGCCACAACTTAGTATCACATGTTGGAATATACAACAGGAGTGCAAACATATCTCTCAATTTGCAGCATGTACATCTTATAAATCTTTTATTGTGATTTAGCATACAGCATTAATCTTTAATAACACTGTATTGTCATAAATAAATTGTTCCTGTATTTTATATATATACCCAAAAAAAGGTTCTGAACAAAGGCTGTACATCTTAATGTGATCTACATTTTATGATCATGTGCCAAATTTTTGCGCAAGGGCCCATTTTTGAGAAAATGTTAAAATTTTGTATCAACTTTGTAAACTAGGGGCCATATTGGACTTATATGAACTAAAATAAAATTTACCTGACAACTTACATAGCAAATCCCAAATTTCATCAAAATGTATCGAGTACTTTCATAGACAAAACATAGGGAAGTACATATATGACTTCACTATTATGCATTCATTTTATTTGCTTTGAACAACACACACATAAAAACCTTGCAGCATTTGCCAGACTGAGAGCAGTACACTTGTACAAAACTTTTTTACATACAGGGCAGTCATGTCAGTTTGCAAGGTTTAGGAAATTCTTTAAATTCATAATTAATTTCTATAAGCAGCCAGCTTTGTGGATTATTATTGTACTTCTGGCATTGTCAATTAAAGTCTCAACCAATAACGTGTGCAACTGGCTAATTTCATACATTTTATCATTGAATATTCTGATTGTATCTGGTGTCCTTTACCATTACCACAGAAGATCAGACTTACAACATATATTTTGCTTATTATCAGTTTAATATATAATGAGACCTGTTCAAGAGCAAAAAGAAAAACATTCACAATTGCAAGTTATCTGTTCTGAAGAAAGATGTGGTAACAAATTTTCAGATGAACATTGATTAGAACATCTCATTTAAGGCATAGGATCACTGCAAGATATGAAGGGTTATGCAAATATTTTAACATCTAGTAGCATAACCTCAGTTTCCATGCATCACTTGGCACTTGACTAATGCTACCTACTTCATGACAACTCAATATACAAAAAAGCACAGCAACATAAGTTACAAGGTTACAGGAAACAACTCTGTTACTTGACCATAATAAATGTGTTACATACAATGAAATTACAATGACTATTGCATGATCAATGCTATGCCATGTAGGCTGTCATTATATTAACCATGTTTTGTGATGCTGTGAAGAAGCTACACAGAGACAGACACTGCTTTCAATTTTCAACATAGGACACAAGGACACTCAATAGACACTCATACATTCACTGTGCTGTGCTAATATATTTTTTCCTCCATTTACATCTACATTTTTACAATATTATCTATGAAAATTTATATTATCTTTGTTGAGAGTAAAACTGAAAAGTTACCCATAACCCTGTATGAATCGAGCCAGATTTTTGAGTCCTACAAAACTTAACAATTCTTTAAACACCAGAAGAGCACAATCTTGGGGAATGTGATGCCATGTAGTCCAGTCCACAAACGTTACAAAGGAACATGCTGCCTCCATATTCAAAGTTTAAGAGTAATGTCAGTTAACTTCTACTGAACTATACAGCGTCACATCCCAGAAAATTGCAGCTTTCATGACCACCATTGTGAAAACAACCTCAAATCCAACTTCTGTTCTCTAGTTGCCAAGATTTTCCTTATACATACCACTTGTGACAAATTCTCCAGTTCCTCACCATTGATATCAATCAATATTTGCTCGTACTGATAGTACAATAACACTTGGCTTTAATCTACCCTCTATTTCTATTAATAAAAAATTAAACCTTGATAACAGCATTAAACAACAAAAAAGAAACCTATAGACAGCTATCCTCCAAAATAAACTTGCAAACAGATAGTGCTTGAAATGGTCTGCAACAGTCCACAAATTTAATTACAAGTTCTGTACTGTGAAACAGAAGTAAATATGATGGTTTCCTAAAACAGTAGGTTAATACCATTTACATCACAAACTGTTTCATGAAAACACATTACTGTAGCACCTATAAATGCAAAGGCATAATATACCTCATCAAATGATTCACATTCTGAAACAAACAAAGTACATAAACTTGACATATTTACTATGATTTCCTTATTATATTTTCTTGCTGACCTGGGCTGTTCTAATGCCTGTATTTGTACCCACTCCAAGCACTGCAGACTAGCTATCCACCCTGTTTTCTTAGCAGCCTACAAAAGATTGGTTGCTTATAATAAAACTCAACAGATACATTGTAACAATCTGCAGCTCCAGCCCCACCAGTGCTACCACTACGTACTCCCAAGTTTATATGATGAGGTATAGTGCAAAATGAATGTTACATAACTGCTCCTTTGGTGTTATATGGTTGGTGATGAAGAGTCAACAAAATACACAATTTCTTCAAGGAAAATGTTACTATCAGTTTGAAGGAAAACAACTTTGAAACATGGACCAAGTGTGGATTTTTGTGACAAAATAAAAACTTTGTGAAAATGAGGAATACCTGTTCCACTTCTCAGTTTCATCATTACCTTTTTTCATGAGATTTAATTGGATCTCATACTCTTTGTATTACCAATTCAGAAATAGATATCATCATCCCTTCCCAACAGGCAGTGATCAGTGTGGTCAAATAACATTAGACTAGTCAGCAGAATAAAATCTTATCAACTTAAAATGTTCCCAGACCTCAGCATTAAATCAGATCAAGGCTTGACCAGTTATCTCCTGGTCTAGTTGAAATTTTATTGACATCTTTGGGGGTAATGTTTGACATATGAGAACTTGGAAATCAAAAGACAAAACGTTTAAGACACAGTATCTGGAATGGAATTAATTCATGTAATCAACAAATTAAGGATAAATCCTTTACTGAAATGGTATGCTCAACTAGTTGGCTTTACATGTCCATGTAACTGACTTGTGTATAGAGAACAGAAAGACACATTTTCTTCCAGGCAGTTCACATTCAGTATATGAGACAAAGGCTTCCCATATGTCAAATGTAACATCCATACATTAAAATATAAATTCTCCACAAATGATTTATGATGACAGCTAAGACAATGCTATTTCTGTTTGCAACAAAATGTCATTTTTCTGTTTCATATATTTTACAAAGAGGATGTTATTGTTTACACTACTATTGAGCAGAGAGGAAGGAAATTGCACATCCGCAGCACTACTTTCATGTGTAAATAAATTATAAATATAGGTATATCATTATAAAAATGTATACAGAATGACTATTAATTTTTATTATATTCTTGAATTTGGTAAGTCATAGTAATGAACAGTTAACCTTAATTTTTAAGTGTACTATTCAGATATCTTTTATTCTGGAACATTTAGTGTTTTAGTAGTCTTGTGAAATGAAATACTAATAACTGTAATAAATCTGGAAATTTGTTGCTTTAAACAAATATGGTGACATCCATCAAAATCACATTTCTGCCAAATAGAAATTAAGATGAAATAGCTTAAGTCTTTGGTAATTTCTCAGTTACAGGTATTCCTCGGTTTATGTGATGGCTGTGTTCCAAAAAGAAATCACACAGGAAAGCAATCACATAAATCAAACATAATTTTCCCTTCTCCCCTTGCATTCTCCACAAACCCACATAATTATTTACTCACACTTCTATCCGCTTATCTTGATTTACCAGCATAGAATTCACACTAAAGAAAGTGCTATTAATTTCAACTGTAGGATTTTTTCTAGTAAGGAGGTTGGTTTAGAAGTCATCGCAGAGAAAACTAAGTGTATGTTGCTGTCTCGTCACTAGAATGCAGGGCAAAATCGTGACATAAAGACAGCTAACAGATCCTATGAAAATGTCACACAGTTCAAATATTTGGGAATCACAGTAACAAATTAAAATTTGATTCAGGAGGAAATTAAGAGGAGACTGAATTCAGGTAATGCTTGCTACCATTCAGTCCAGAGCCTTTTATCTTCTCGTTTGTTGTCTAACAACATAAAAATTAGAATACACAAAACTCTAATTTTGCCTGTGGCTCTGTAGGGGTGTGACATTTGGTCTCTGATATCCAGAGAGGAATACAGACTGAGGATGTTTCAGAGCAGGATGCTGAGGAGAATATCTGGACCAAAGAGAGAGATGAAGTGACGGGAGGTTCAAGAAAACTGCATAATGAGAAGCTTCATAACTTGTACTCTTTGCCAAGTATAATTAGAATGCTAAAGTCAAGGATGATGAGATTGGCAGAGCATGTAGCACAAAGGGGGGGGGAAGAGGAATGCATATAGGATATTGGTAGGGAAAACCAGAAGGAAAGAGTAACTAGGAAGACCAAGACATAGATGGGTGGATAACATTAAAATAAATCTTAAGAGATGGGATGCGGTGGTATGGAGTGGAATGATCTTACTCATGATAGAGACAAGTGGACGGCTCTTGTGAGCACAGTAATGAACCTTCAGGTTCCATAAAATCCTTGGAAGTTCTTGAGTAGCTGCACTGCTGGTAGCTTCTCAAGAAAGGCTCACTCAGCTCCATGGAGTTAGTTAGAATTTTTCTTTGAAAAACTAAAGAGGAAAGGGGGAGGGGGGGAGAGGCACAAGGTTTATTTAAAGCAGACATTTTATTATCCTTCTTTTACTGGCTACATATGCTTCATGGCAACTGAAGAACAATTCTGGGGGGGGGAGCTTTGCAGCATTGGCAATCCTTCTGGCAAAGAGTTGAGGCTGAACTGGAAGGCAGGAATTCAAATTCGAGGAGGAGGAGGAGGAGGAGGAAGAAGAAGAAGAAGAAATGTGTTATGAATTTTTTGAGGAACCAAGTCACATCTGTACTAATCAGTGCTCTAACATGAGAAACTGATGGTAAGAAGGACTCCAGAAATACACTTATTTATTTGTCATGCGTAGGTTCATTTTTAACTTCAGTCCGAATATACTGAAAAAGGTAAGAAATAAAGTATGTTTCCCATGTTACTAAGCCAGTTGGAGTGTTTAAAAATGTGTTTACTTTATCAGAATATCAGAATAAAACGTTGTGTATCTTGCAAGACTGTGGGCAAATGGATTCTGTAAAGCGAATAGCAGATTTAAATTATATTCCCTGCAGCTCTAACTGTATGTACACTAAAACTTCACAGTAACAGAATATAGAGAATTTATGTCTGTATTAGTGCTGTCAAAGATTGAAAGTAGATCCAAAAATGCAAATCTTCCAAATAGTCCAAAAAGATTATGATGCAAACAAGGTAAAAAGAGATAAGACCTGATTGTAATAAGCTCCTGGAGAAATAAATTCTGAAAGATGTCGCATTTTAACCTCAAAGTAACAGTCACAGTGGGAAGGTAGTTTCCTGCCCTAGCCAGCAGGATTGCAGGAAACTGATTTTCAAACTAAGGCAGATTTCAACGTTTACTGTACATTTCCTTCCAGGCATGTCAGTAGATGATAGCTACACACAAACTGACAGGTTAGGCATGAAGGCAAATACAATTTTAAAAGACATAAAGTGATTCACATTCCTATGCAGCACTTCTACACAGAAGACTATGTTTCACATTATATCACACATGAAAACATATTCATTATGTGTACTGAATATCTGCTTGATACACTGTATGCTGTTCCAGTTTTAAGAATACACACTGAATAAATCATCACTCTTATAGAATGTTTCAGTAAACTAAGCACAAAGGTCATGTCAAATTGTGGGCCCTCCTATTTAGGTTGAAGTGTATCTGCAAAGGTTAAACTCCAAACATGCAGCCAGTGACCTTGGGCCCCAAAAATTAAACTGTTTATGGTATTGATTTTTATTTCTCCAATCCCAAGTATAGCACTCAGTTCTTTCACTGACCTCGAAAAGAATTCCCATCAGGCTTATCCTGATCTTGCTGCAACTTTACTCTGAAAATATAGATCTCCTATCTTTGTACTACTGACATCCTAAGGACAGTATCTGAATGACAAGTATGTGGAAATTGAAAGATAAAGAGTAATTCTATATGAAGATTAATATTTTCCTGAATGTCTGAACTAAATTTTGTTGGTATTGTTTATAAATGCTTTGTTGAAATGGCATGCCAGCCACTGTACCTAGAAAAGATTAGCTCCCATCTGTGCCATTCTGCTGAATAAAAGCAGTGTAAGGAAGTAAGAACTACATGTATATGAGCTCCTACAGTCACAGTCTCCAGAGACCTTGTGGAGTTGTATGCATTTAGGTAAATAATACTAATATTCTAATGTTAGTCTGAGCTCAAAGAGCTGGTGTAATAATTGAACACTATACAATATGTATATGATTAACATTTTAATTGCTACTTTCTGCATCATGTAACTTTAAAATACCTTAAAGTTATTTCTTTAGAAATGGGATTTGATACTTAGTTCATCTTTTGTACCTGTAATGGAGCTGCCGACAACTGCTTAAGCCTAAACACAAGAATATAAAGGAGTTGTCCGTCACCCACCATTTAATGAGCATAAACACCAATTAAAATATAAAGGAATGGCTCGTTATATAGATAATTTGACTTCATAGTGATAATAATATGGTCAATGATATCTTACAAAACTCATAGCTTTTGCAAGGAAATTTATCGTGACATACAGTCCACATCTTCTGCCTTTTCTTTAATGACACAGTATATGATAGTATGACTGTGATATAAAGATATGTTCACTCTGCTATTTCTTTATATGACATTCTAACGTTTCCAACACTCAGTGTTTCCCTTGCAAAATAAGATGACTGATTATAAAACATTAAACTTGAGTACAGCTACTGTGTTCCTGGACATTATCCATTGTCCTGTATTTATTTAAAACACATTCCAGAGACGGTTTCTGTCTCCAAAACGTTGTGTTTCAAATAAACTGAAGGCAGCATTTTAAATAAAAACAGGGTGATGGATAATGCCCAGAAACACAATATTTGTATTGATGTACCATCGTTACAAACCTTTAGATCTTAATTAAATGTGAGAATGATGGTGAATGTCGAATTGGGAAGCATGCGAGTAGAATCATGGCCTATTTTAAAGTATTATCCTAGCACTCACATCAAAAAGTCTCAATCAGGACATCTGGCTGCGTTGAGAATGCAACCGCAATTATCCTGAATAGAAAGCAGTAGTGTTAACCATTCAGCTGAAACTCTGATCTAGATTACAGTCTTCTGGGATTAAACCATTTAGATTTAAATCTTTCAGAAGAAGATGCTGCCTCCACCTTCAGGGTAGAAACCCTCATGATGGAACAAGCGTTGCCTGTATGTTAACATAATAACAAAAATATCTTTTTAATATTTCTGTTTTCACAAAAATAATTTAATTTATTCTTACAACTCTAGTGAAACTTTAATAAACTCTATGTAACAAACTAAAAAATAATGTAACTGCACTATATTTGTAAGATGTAATATGGAAAATTAAAGATACAAAATAATGGAATGTCATCATGTGAACTTGTGTACATCATAAATCAAGTAAAGAAACATTTTATTTATGAAAACTGAAAGATAAAATAAATATACTGTAACTGTCAACATGTGTGTTCATGTATTTGTAAGTACTTTCAGTTCATCCATGGCAGCAAATTTATGGTCAAGGAAGATCTGCACACTTCCACTTATTATAAACCTGAAAATTGTATGCAATTTAATTAAGCATAATATGAAGAATTTAAGTAAATATAATTATGATGATATGCAAGACAAACTGCACAAGTTTCAATGCCATTAACAGAAAACTGAAAGGTAAAGGATGTAACACTAAATTAAAAGTTTACAAAGTTATGACCACTCCTTCACTTTCCTGAGGTAGTTACAACAGGCTATAAAACAGATGGACATTAGTAGGATGCCATGATTAAGTTTATATCTAAAGTGAAAAGTTGTACAAAGTTGAACGTTAAGTCACAACCAAGAAATATGAAATGAATTACAGATATTCTCTTTGCACAAGAACTAATGCAGAACTGCAGACAAAATGGACGGAATATGTACAGTGATTGGATGACAATATGATATATATACTGGCAGAAGTGAATTAAAATATACATCCAAAGGACACAAAAACACTGGGATAATCAAGGAAAAAGTGGCATGACAGCAAAGCTGGAACAGACAGTATTGTGTATTCAATGAAATAGAGAGAAAGAACATTACAACACTGAACATTTCAGTGCAACAGTCAGCACAGTCAAGAGGTATGTGGCTCGAACTTAGCTCAGAACAGACTATCCTGGCCAAGATTGTTACAGATTTCCTTGATCTCTCCATGTACCTGCTGGGACTGAATCATGTCAAGAAACAGTATCATTTTCTTCTGACATAATTTGCATTTGCATTGGGGGGGGGCTATTCTACCTGCCCCACGTGATTATGATGATGGTGAATTTGGTGGAATGAAGATTGGCAGGGGAAACCGAAGTACTCGGAGAAAACCTACCCCAGAGCCACTTTGTCCACCACAAATCCCACTTGACCAGATCCGAGTTTGAACCCGGTCCGCCGCAGTGAGAAGCCAGCGACTAACCGCTTCAGCTTCTTCTGACATAAGTTCTGGCTTCACATTCATAATCATTTTACAGTCACTCATGTGACAGAAATCCATCACATCTCTTGCTAAATGAACGAACTGCTGAAGTGCTTTTACGTAAATTGTGGTTCCTGGGATTGATGCTTAGAAGTGTCCATGTTTTATATCCATTTCCTAGTGACAGCTACTAGAGAGTTAATCAAGTTGTTGATGCTTTCATAGTTTGCTAGATGTAAGGGGGCAGTTTTCCTCTTATACATTTACTAGAGGTTTCAATTTGTCTTATCATTAAATAATATATGCTCAAATACTTCTTTTGTGAAATAATAAGATCTCGTGTTACAGTCTTGTTTGAATAGGGCTGAAGAGGGTTAACAGGAGGTGCATGACTTCTTGCATTTCTTGCAAGTGTAAACCGTTCTGTTTCAAAACAGAGATGATTTCAGATCTGCCCATGTAGGGCATTAGTCTGCAACTACTACAGACCAACTTCTATGGAACACCATCAGATCACTGGTAACAAATTGTTTTCTGAACACAAAATAGTTTTAATCTTAACAAATTTTATGCTACAAGCGACATTTTTTTTAAGTGCATGGGAGCAAATGCATTGAAACTGTCAAAGATTTACAGATGATAGGAAAGTAATTTTCTGATTCTGTGACTGTGTAATAGCCAGAAAGAAGGCAAGAAACGTATTACTGGGAAGGCATATGTTTGACAATTTGTGATTTATTTATTTTTCTATACAGTCCATAACTTATGGTTCTAAGGAAAGCTTACACATTAAGCATCATCAGCTTTTTTCTAGAACCATGTTTTCTGGTACTCTCATGCCTGGTTTTAGCCTAAAGACTAAAATATATAATGAACCAGCAGATGCAAAATTGTTGGCCTTTCACAAATTTTTCAGCATGCATAAACTGTTATCTGGCATATGTGCTGGCTGAAACAAAGCACTGGACATCATGAGAAAGAAGAAGATCTGAATAGTTTACTGAAAATATAAATTTACAACAGATAAACCTACTTCTTCCTGTGCATTATGGCAATGAGGAAAGCAGGCTTTCTATACAAAGGAATGTGCTCCACTCTCTAGCTGTACCAAACATGTTACAAGATGAGCATGGATAATTTGAACAAATTTGCCAGATACTATGCACGTTGAGTTAATTTAAAAATACTCATAGCAATAGGCCTTGCTGCAAAGTGGGTGGCTGGTTGGAACGGGTAAGAAGGCACCAAGGTGCCCATTAACAGTAACAAAGTTTCATTTTGTTATGTAAAAGATGATAGATCAGAACATTAGATCTAACAAAGAGGTAGAAGTTGACACAACACCTGAAGCTTTCACGTTGGCTAAAGTTGATGAAATCTACTTGGCCTATCAGCTGTGTCAGTTGGTTAAAAATTGCTGACATCAGACCCTGATGATGGGGACAGAGATGGTTCCTAAAACATCTGTAATTTTTAACCAATTGATATGGCTGATAGCCCAAGAAAACTGTTTTGAAGTAAAAGTCGTATGAGTTGTTAAACTTAGCACTAGATGGAGATGAGTGATCAAGCTATGCTCTGGACCACACATAACCCTTTGGAAAAAAGCCTCTTCTGGTGCCTAATAGATATGGCTCAAAGAGTGAGAAATGGTGGTGAAATGATGATGATCAAACCCTTATTCTCCAACTCATAGCCAGTCACTTTGCTTATTCAGCTATTGCAGTTTAGCCTCAAAGAGTAGGGATACTAAATGTTTAAATATTCGCAAAACTGATAAAAAATGGGATCTATTACATTGTACACCATTTATATCTACTGATCATTAAGGTGGAGTAGGCAACACACATGTGTTGTATCAGATAACTAGCCGAAATATTTTATATCTTGCAAGATATATGTTAGTGAGGCATACCCCTAAGAGCATTATTATGACAGTGTTATGTTTCTGAAACATAATTACATTAGTTTATTCTTCAGTTAGAGCCAGAACTTTGAACCGGAGAGCTTTGTAGTGTGGATATAGCACAATCTGTTCATTACACTTTCACCCTGTTAATATTTATACTGGGCTATAGTAGTGAGTACTAAAATACAGGTTAACATTTCCATGCTGGCTTTTGTTAAAAGAGATCTTCTATTCAGTATACTTCTATGACAACATAAAATTTCTACTGCTGAAAAACCACGAAGAATTAGCTACAACTGCTGACAGATGGATTTGCTTCTTTCATTATTCTTGAACATCATGGTCAAGTGCATAGCACTCCTGTATTTTATTCAGGAGGTACTCGTAATGGGTTAAAACCTCACCCCCCAAACTGGCTACACTGAGGTTCTTTGTGGTTTTACTCATTCTCTGAAGGTAAATGACAGAGAAATATTTCCAATTGGGCCATGACCTTTCCCTTCCCTGTCCTTTGCAATTCATCATTCACTAATCATCCCATCATTCAATGCTATGTAGTCTGACTTACTGACATCATAACTAAATAAACCATTAAGAAATAGAATAAATTCTCAAAAAAAAACAAATTAGTTCACATTCCAGTACTTCTAAAAGAGATATCTCATTTAGAAGCATGGAAAGAGTGATATGGCAACTGCTGGTGGCTCAGTTGGTAGAATACTCATCTCTTAACAGCACAGTGAGAATATGATTTTTGTCATTTCTTGCCATACATATATTTAGCGGCTTCCATTCAGGCCAGAATCTTGAACAAAACAGCTTTTCAATTCACTTCTTGTTGAATTCTGACCATATCATCTGTTTATTTTGGTAACTACACTCAAACCTCAGACTCAGACTTAATGCATTCTAGAAAACAGGTCATAAGTGGAAAGACCATAAACGAGGTTCATTATAACATGGGATGTGTAAGATTATTTTTCTGGAGCTTACGGGTCAGACCCATTTTTTCAATTCTTTAATACCTGTTATGCCATAATTCTGTTTTTTGTTATAAAATAGAAAGGGACATCAAATAACATAGTACTAAGCAAATGAAGTGTTAAAATATTAAAAATAAGCAAGTTAATTAATATTTTACTATAGATCATTAAGAGATACGATATGAGCCACCAGAGCATTACAATATGGATCACTAAAAGTTACAATCTGAGGTATACAGAATTCAAAAACTTTATAACAAATTAAATTAAAATTTTATAAAAATCTGCACTCTCCAGCACCTCATCGACTTCATATAGCAGGTCTTTTATTATTGGAGATTTGGAAGGGACCTAGCTTGCCAAATGACATCATAAGAGCAGTCAGTGGAGCTTTGGGCTTTCTGAAGATGCTGTCCAAGGTCCAAATTTCAAGCTTTGATTTCTGGGGCCAAAAATTCAGAATTCGAGTCTAATGGTTGTTAGTTTATTTGGATCATAAGTCAGTAAACCTGTAAGTTAGGAAGTCATGGGATGTGGCACATGTACGAGTATATTATTAAAAGATAAACACAGAGAAAGTTAGAAATGCATACAAAGTTTTGGCAGGCAATCCTTAAGAGAAGAGTCAAACTGGGAGCCATAGTTGTAGATAATATTAAAAGATAGGGTAAGAGGTGGATATAACTGGCTGATGTGGGTTCCATTTATGAATATGAAAGTGAACCTCTGGGTTACATAGAATCACGTTATTTCTTGACCAACTGAGTTACTATCAACTGCCTAGGAGACAACCTGTAACACACAGCTAATTTTTATGAAGTCTGAGATGATTTATAAATCTGCAGCCTGATTGTTTTCTTCATGCTGAGTTACACTTTACCGAATAACAAATATTCCTGTTCCTCTGTTTCAGTTTCTGAAAATAAAAGGTGATGGGAAGATATTTCAGCAGATTCCATCAGGCATGAAAAACATGCTGAGTAGAATACATGTTCTACGAAAGTTATTGCTTGGGCAAGCAGGGAGTTCATTCATACTGAAAGGAATAAGATACAGTAAGGTAAATAAAATTCACTGACTCCTTATCATGCTGGCATTCTACTAAGCGGTATGAGATGGAAAAAAAAAACATACGAATCCCTGAATGGAAAAGTGTATTCCAAAAGAGTACACCCACTCATATTTTCAAATACACTCTTTCAGATTTTGAATAGTGTATCTCAATGACCTTGATATTAATTTACTGTAAGTGTAAGTTTACTTTTGCAAATGCAATTGTGTTATAAATGACACTACATACAGTCAGAAATTATTTTTCCTTGCATTTTATTAAATATTTATCATAATGAAAAATATACTAAATTAGTTCTGTAAATCTTAGTGAGACCTCTATTGCACATCATGTGCTGGTTTTTAGTAGGATGAGCTGTTTTTGATAAGACTAATAAACCTAATTTGATCTTTGTGTGAAGTAGGAGTTATAAATAACTGATATGGACTAAACTGAAATTCTACTGACACCAAATTGTACTCAAATCTGTTATGTAGTTTTGGAGGTGAAATGTAGGGATGAATTCAACCTCCCCATTACATATTAATTTTACACACTTTATGCAAAGATAATCAGGCTATTCTCAACCTGAAACCTAAAGCTATTAGAGTTTATCATATGCCTTGTTCATTTACTGATTCCTCTGGATGGGCTATTTTTTATTGCAGAGGCTGACTTGCCCTAAGTGTAGCTATTATTAACAAGATTATGCTGATAAAATGCTCAGATTCAATGACCTGGTGGTTATCTTGCAAGACATACTGCCGAGAATTGTCCACTTGACTACACTCCACTGTTGTTCTCCGGCTGACGCAACAAGCACCACCAACTGAGTGAGTAACCAGGTGCTGATTCCAGCAAGTAGCAAAGTGAGGTGGTACGAAGCAAGTGCTGCTACTGCTCATTATAATTATCATGACGACGATGATTGTGGTGGTGATGGTGGTGGTACTGTTTGGGATGGAAAGGAACTAGACATCTGTAAACTTCGAGAGCTTGTCTCGAAGCAGAAGGTTTTCTTTTTTGAGCCGGTCCAGTTCCTGGCGTAGTCCCATGTTCTGTATCAGAAAGTTCAACAAGAAAAATGAATTACTATATTGGAAGGAAACAACAGCTTTGCAACAGAACCAGTGGTGTGTGGTACTATTTCTGTAAGGGAAGCAGTGGTATCTAATAACCGAACTGATAGCAATCAACTCACCAAAATTTATGTTACTTATTGAGTCAATAAGGTCGTTCTCTATTCTGTTCGATAAACATGTAAATACTGTACTGTTCTCCAGGTGAACATTGAGTTTATGATCATATTTCCTCAACAAGTGAACTAATTCCACATAATTACCTTGGTCAATAGAATTCACACTTTCGTCATGACCACAGAGGGCAAGTTGCCTCTTTCCTAAATGGCAGATGATGTCAATCAAGCGTTTCATTATTTCTCTATTTTCTTTCACATTTTCATTATGCTGTAGTATCGTCAGGCGCTTTTAATTGTCAAGGTGACTGTCAATTCAAGATTTCCCGAACATAACAAGTTGCACTGTTGAAATAATGTGAGTCTGAGAGTTCTCACGTCATTTCAATGCTTTATGAAGGTTGTTAATGTCACCAAACCCAGTCTTGTTCCATACATTTTTTTCATTGAGAAACAATAGGTATGGCCAACAAAACAATTTTCCTATATTATGGCAACTGGATAGCCACTCTGTTTTAGAATACTGTTGAAAATTCAATTTCCTCACACATAATTTGGTTTGTGCTTTAAGTTCTGGCAACTCACATGTTGGTCGTCCTCTTTCTATAATTATTTTCTTTTCAGAAAAGTCCCTGCTATTAAACCCCCATTTTAAAAGGCTTTCGACTGCACAGTCGCAGTCGCGTTGTCTGCCAGCATTCATTTTAGCTGTGGCCTGTGCGTGTAGTCTAATCACGCCCCTGCCACTTGTACCACAATATCAGACTTGCTTCCCTTAAACACGGATAGCTTCCTTCTGATGTGTCAAAATATGATCACAAATACAATCTTACGTCATTTAAATATGCACTTACAATATCGTAATAAAACTCACTGTTACCTATAACATGCAACAAGACTGAAATCATATATAAACAGTTAATTTTCACATAACCATTGAAATAACACAATCTTTCACTGCCATATCACACACCTAGAGCCAGCAACCCAAAACATGCTCCCTTGACGACTTCATACGAAGATTAACGAAAGGAAACTTGGTCCACCCCACTAAACAGGGGAAGAGAGGAGGAGTAGGCATGTGGCCTTGAACAGGAACACATGCTAAAATTTTAAGATGACAATATTCACATTCTTATTATTCAAACTGAATTATTTATATATGACTTCCTTTCTTTTCTTTTTGTTTCTTAACTACGGAAGCAATGCTTCCCTTGCTTCCATGCGCGGCACACCACTGAACAGAACTAATAAATTTACTTTCCCTTGAATATTTTCATCCATACAGAGGCTACCAGACAGTCCGGATTCATGACCACATAACTCAGTAACCTGTTTATCTGAACAATTTCCAATCTTATAAACTTCCATTATCTTACACTTGTCAGATATATCATTACAGTTTCAAACCATCACCACGTGTGCTCCTTTTAACATAAAAAAGTGCTTCACACAAAATGTTTCACTTTATCTGTGATCTACCCCATAAAATGGCTATAATGGGGTATAATCTACCCCATTCTAGTCAAATAAATTTTTTATTGATATGCTGGGTTTTTGGACTTTATCCATCGTCCTGGTTTTTAAGATAACAAATAAAAACACGACGTTTCGGAAACTGGATCTGTTTCCGTCCTCAGGTGAAGGAAAACACCTATTCAGTTGGGTCCCTTAGAAAGAGCTAGCGTGTTTTTATTTGTTATCTTAAAAACCAGGACGATGGATAAAGTCCAAAAACCCAACATATCAGTGTGTTATACACCATCGTCAGAATCCTATAGTAACTAAATTTTTTATTGCTCTGCAGTTGTAATTACATCACGGATGATCGTCGTCGTCGTCGTCATCATCATCATCATCATCATACCTCATGCTTTAGTGCATACATTCTATGTGATTCACATTTTGCTGTTTAAACTAAGAAACTTATGCAGTTCCAAGTCTTTTTAAGATTCATAACCACACAAAATTTAGACCCTACACTGTGCTATAGTAGAACAACCAGTTATGAAATTTCATAAATACCTCCTTCTCGAGGAAGCCAGCTCGTAGTGCTATCTGGTTCTCCTTCACACGACGAGCATCCCTTGACCGTTTGGCAGCCATGTTGTTCTTGCGGCGACGGGCCCAATACTTTTCGTCCTTCAAATCATCCGGAACAAACTGATAAAATTAATAACAAATTAAGGGTTACGGCAGTTACATCAAGAAATTTAATATAAAACCTGTGTACCTAGAAGAGAATCCAAAATAATTCAAAATATAATCCTGTGTTCTTGCAAGAAGGACATGAAAAGAACAAATGATAGATGGGTAGTTTGTGTCTTCCATACACCTGCGCTTTTTAACTTAAAATATACTGAATGAATCTAGATTAAGTTTGGAATAGAAATTCCATGCCATGAAGATCCACGGTGGAATGGCATTATATCCCTGAGCATTTTCAACATCAGCACTAGATGGAGGTGAGTGGTCAGCTTCATGCCCTGGCCATTTTGCTCCTGGGGAAATACAGGAAGTTGGGTATGCTTCAAAGCCAGTGCGGCCATTTAGAAGAAAAGAAAAAATCTTTTGCTACTGTCTGAAATTGAACCCCAATTCCTTGGCTGCCCACCTTGTAGCCCATTGCTATACCAACCAGTTCTCAAGCAAATTTGATTTTGACCTATATCAATCTGGCTTCAGTCCCTAACTTACATGATTCTCAAATATGTCTTTATGAGTTATCTCAGAAAATATATTGTACAAAATACTGATATGATGATTCTCAAATATGTCTTTATGAGTTATCTCAGAAAATATATTGTACAAAATACTGATATGATGATTCTCAAATATGTCTTTATGAGTTATCTCAGAAAATATATTGTACAAAATACTGATATGATGATTCTCAAATATGTCTTTATGAGTTATCTCAGAAAATATATTGTACAAAACACTGATATGTGACATTAATTATGGATTTCATTAATATCGAAACATGAAGTTGTCCCTGTGCTTAACTGATTAAGCACTATGCCATGAAGACATTGCACGTAGGGGTACAGATCCACTTTTTGTTTATCTTGGCACTAGTTGGAGGTAAATGGTCAGCACCATGTCCTGGCTGCTTTACCCCCAGCACCCACTGTATAGAAGGTTGGTGGGTCCCAGACCCAGTTTGGATGACACAGAGAAGAGAAAATTCTAGACCCTACTGGGGCTTGAACTCTGACCCATAGGTCCTCCAGTCCATAGCCAGTCACTATACCACTATACCTTTCATTTTAATTTATTACAATATATTTAATTAAATATGAAGAAAATATACATTCCTCTATATCTCATTACCTTTGCAACAGCACAGTTCAGTGCTGCTCCACTTTACAACTTCTTAGTCCTCATTTCTACCACAGTAGGTTACCAGAAGACGAAAGAAATAAGGCCACAGGGGAATTCATATTTGCAAGAACACATTAAAAAAAAAAGCATCCCTTACAGAGCACAAAACATTACAGTTGGATGAGAAATCATAGCAAGTGCAAAACTGTGGAGGATGTGACCAATATGGCAAATATTTTGAACCAATCTCCCCCCCCCCTCCTGTATCATTTGTATCATCATCATCATCATCCAGTGACTTTTCTATTACCAGAGTTTTTCATTCACGCTTAAATTTTAAATTATACATGACAGTTTACGCATTTTTAAAGTAACAGTTCAGACAGTAAATATTAATTATAATTGGACTACTTGATTCAGTTACGAGAGATGTACTATGGTCATTGCAAATGACGACTGAATATTATGCCATTAGAGAAGTTCGCAAGAATCAGGAAGGGTTGGATATGAATGGCCTAAATAATGTTAACTTCTTGGGGAAGAATATAAACACTATACAGAATAACATAAACTTTTCATGCAGACCATTAAATAAACACACTATGACGTGTATTAGTGACTAATAACACGGGTTCTGGATTGGGTGAACAGGTTTATTTACTCCTGATACACACCACCAGTAACTACACATAATTATAGTGTTATGCTATTTACACACTTTATAATTCACTGTTACATACACACCAGTTGTCTCCTGGTAACGTAATTAAAACACAGAACTATAACAGTCTCACTGCATTATACATTCCAAATATAACACTCAACTACACTGTACTATGCACTGCATTTTTCTAAGTCAAAGTCACATTGTGACTGATGGTCGGTCGGTCGGTCAGTCAGTCTTTGTGTCGAGCCAAATCTGGGGCTTATGACCAGATATTTATAACTGTTTGATAGTTTCAGTCATGCTTTTGTGGGGTGCCTCTCTGATGAGAGGATGGGTCTGTCTTTTGTCAGAGTCATTATCTGCAGTAGTAAGTCATTTGCCATAATGTAAAGGATATTTACATTTTATATGTTAAACATGTTAATAAATGTATATAAAATATATACAGGGCCTCTGTCAGTCCAGGCTCAGTAGAGCTTCAGGTACAACGGCAGTCTAGTCACTTGAATGGTCATATGCTTGATCGCCGCCAAGTTTAAGCCTCTTTATCTAAGTTACAATAGGTATTCGTTATATAGGCTCCGCACAGACGACAGAGAAAACAAGTCACGTGATTCCTAGCCAGTGACTTCATTGGTGCACTAATTTGCCTAGCAACAAGCAATAACATTTGTCCACTGAGACACAACTTCCATTGTTGCATGATGAAATGTGTTTACTGAGCAGTCGCTTTGAAACAATTTGAGCAAATCCCTTACATTGCTCCCTTCTTACAGCTGTTCATCCCAAAAGCCTATCGGTGCACCATCTTTCATTCTTCTGAGGGCTGCGCCTGGTTTCATCTCACCCTCCTTCCCGTTGTTCATTTCTTTTTCTGCAGTGTTTAAACTCCAACTGCTACCACTGCTCCCTCCTTAAGGTCGCTCGTCCAGAGCAGCTCCCTGATAAGCTGCAAACCTGTCTGGGTGTACTACCATCATCTTCCACCTAGAGTTCCTCTGGATCCTGTATACTATATCATTTATCTGGGTGACTATCTTGTATGGGCCTTCCCACATGGATTGTAGCTTGGGCAACAGCTACACTCTGTCACCCTCGTGGTAACCTGCGCAGATGGCTAGTTTGTCGTAATGGGTTTTCATCAGGTCACTGGCCAGCTTCAGGTGTTGGGGGCATAATGGTGGATTTCATGTAGACGGTGCAACTAAATCTGCGGCATGATCGGTTGTGAGTCATTCCTTGTCTGGAGGTGCTCCAGACAGCAGGTCACAGGGTAGTCGGAATTCTCGCTCGAACACTTGGAGTCTTCCTTAGAGGCCTCCAGACGTTCCGACTCAGATTCCAGTACCTCTGTATTTGCCTTCAAATTCGTGGCTTCCATCTTTTCCAAGATGGTTATCGCGCGATCAACTGGCTCCATCTTCTCTGGATTGGCCTCCGTCGCTTCTTGGCAGGCCGTCCTCTTGTTTCGGCATGTCCTCAGTGAGTGAACTGCGGCCTCTTCATTAGAATTCTCCTGCTGCTCCGCCATGGCCTCCTTTTCTCCTGGATTTGGCTTCATCGTCTTTAGATTGGCCTCTGTGGCCTTCTTGGCCGGCTATCCTCTCTTTTTGTCTGTCCTTCATTTCTACTATGATCTCCCTTACATTGGCAACATTCTTCTCTTGGATGGCGTCTATCTTGATTTATATCCTTTCTTGGTTAGCTATCATCATTTCTTGCATATGTTCTTGGTTGGCATCTACTTTTGCTTAGACGGCTTTCGTTTTGCTCGGACGGCTCGGTTGGTTTTTATGTCTTCATTTATTTCATTTAGACTGGCATCCATCCTTTATTTTAATTAATGATAAAACATGTCAGAAACAATCCAAAGTAAGTTATTAACATAGGTCATTGAAGTATTTTTTGTTTCTTTTGCAAATCCTGAACAAATGCAGTATAAAATTCCTTTATAAGGGGAATGACTGGCTCTCCTCGTTGTTAGAATATCCACAAAAAGAATATTTTTCAAAAATGAATGCAACTGCAACAATATTTGTTGTTCATGAATACATTTTTTATGAATACAGCCATAGCAAATTTCGTTGTTTTTTATGCAGCACTAGCGACATCTATTTAAGACTGCTGTACAGTTGGTGACATAAAATTGGCTTATATAAATCTAATACCTGTTTTCTGGACTTCTTGATCATTGGCTGGGGCTTCAACTCTTCGTCAGAAAAGGCTCGTGTTCGAGGATCGAAATCACGCCCGGATGATGCCAGTGATAATGCTAGAACAAAAATGCCATGGTCTAAGTAAACCTGTAAATGAGAGATGAAGAAAAGTTCAAACAAATCACTGAAATACATAACAGCAATGAGTTCTATGGCAACAAAGAGAACTTCACGAGGAAGAGAGGCCAGCATCTGTCCATTAAATAAATATAAAATTTGTACTGACTTAAAAAATCTTCTGACCACAATGTGCATGGTTTCTGTTCTTCAATAAATTAAATAATATTTTCAAACAGCTTGTTAAAATCAACCAGTTCAATATTATTTGAAACTGCATAGCAGTTCTGTATCCTGAAAATCAGTGGCTCTCATCTATTTCCAACTGGCAGATCAATAAATCATCATGTAAGTTTTGCATGGGTAAGAAACCCATTTCTTTCTTATTGTATGGCATAAATAACTGTCTACAAGTCTTAATTTTATTAGCACATTTATGTGTGTTTGTTTACAATTTGGTTTAATAATTATCCACATTGAACGTTAACAATAACAAGTTAAGATTAAAGATATACTAAAATTTTAAGCTGGGAGACATATACATCTTAGAAGGATCTGGAGTTTGTAGCATGACACAGCCTCCTTCTTTTTGATGGATACAGTAACTGAGGAAGGAAGAAAAATAGCAAAACATCGCTATTTATAGAATAGTAATTTATCAGTTGTGGTAAAATCAAAGTATTGCTAACTAGGAGCTGCAGACCATGAGCCGTGAAACATTGTAAGAAATGATAATGAACGTATAGATGTAACATTTGGATAGTCTGTATCTGTTATCTATGATTGTGGTAAATGTGCATAATCAGGGAATGCTGATGGGTGAATGTTTTGGAAACGTGAGTTATATAAAATGGTTCATCATGATGGAGTAAAGAAGTAGTTCTGTTAATATGAATAACTTTACTTGCGGTATTACTACTTCCAGAGCCTGCCTAAAGTGATTTTATTGCAAATGTTATCCAGTCTTGTTTATTCCTTAATACTTCATCGATCTGGCTTAGGCTACATCTAGCTTTCCTTAACAGACTGCTTAAAGTTCCTGAATTTATGAATTTTTCCTGTACTTTCTGTTGGATAAGATATTTTCATAAAATTGTACTAGAGTAAGAAGAAAGAATTTTCTCCAAAGTGTTACTCAAATTTATTTCTTGCACGTCTGATTTTTGTCAGTTATAACAACTATGCTTTAACTCAACCGATTTTTAAATTACACTTCTCTAGACCTTGAAACTACAAGAAGTTTGAGATTTTCACAGGAATGTGAAAATTAAGATTGTGGACTTCTGGGTTATGACACTGTGTGGATTCATAAATGGTTACAAACATATTGGGATAACATACTGTCTCTATCTTCAGAGTAACTTACAGTAACCACCCTTGAAACTACATGATGTCATAAACCAGAAGACTCACTATATTATTCTTACAGCATTTGTTGATTTTATTTTCCAGTCTTCTTCATCCTTCCATACTAGCAGAAAATGTGAAACATTATTTTATATCACATAATACATTCTTTTTACGCCAACATCAATCTCACAGGCAAATCCATCCTACCTGAAAAAAACCTCTTTCTTAATTTACGCACACTCAATTTTCGTGCTTATATATCTGATATAAAAATACATAAATTATGCTGGATTTGAGGTTCTCACAGTGATGGCTATGAAGAGTACTATCTTCTGAGGGGTAACGCTGTGCAACTGAAGCTAACTGATGTTTCGGAGGAATATATCACTTCCATCTTCAGCAAGAAGCAGGCAGCAATCAAACTCTGTGATGCTGGTTTTTTTACTTACCCTTTGACCCCGAAGATGGAAGCGACATGTTCTTCTCAAACATTGACTGACCTTCAGTAGATTACATGGCATTATACAAAAGATGACAAACCTCTTTATAAGTTATGTGTTTAACTAATGGTACAATATTCACTTGACTCCACAGCCAAAGATCTGTGATGCACTTACAATGTGGTAAATGCAATAAAAAATATACTTACTTGAGTCTGCAGGTGATGGTGGGTTGAGTGTATCAGGAGACAGTGGTTCACTTGGCGTGGGTGAGCGCTCTCTCTTGGCCACTAATTCGAGCACAGGGGCCACTGATCCATCTCCACACCTCTGTGGTTGTGTCTGCGTGGGATGAGGAAGAGAATGAGGTTGGGGCAGACCTCTAGCTGCCTCTGGTATGGGAGAAGCTTGCTTTATCACCTGTTGCTGATGGGCTGTTGCCTGCGGCATGCCATCCACAGGGATCCCATTTTCAGATAAAAACTCATCCAAGTCAACATACTGCAAACACAACAGAAGCTGTACCCTTAGGAAAACAACAGTAGGTTGTTAAAGTAAGATATAAGTTACACTCTAAGTACATCTTGTATATTTTCTTATGGTGATTACATGCTGTTACAAAACCCAGACAGGATTCAGTCTTACAAGACCACTTTCAGGAGGCATGTGATACAAAAGGAAATATTACAACCATACTCATGTACATAAAAATAAAGGGATTAAAATATCTGAGTCATAAAATTCTTATAAGAGATTAAAACTAATATCATTATAAAATTCATTGAGGTAGGGTATAATCAGTTCAGTTTTGCTAGTTATGGTGTTTCATGCCATGTTGTATGTTGCTGTCTCCTATGCACATTTTAGGGGTCAACAAGGTGGAGCTCTGCCGTTTCGTTGTGGGTCTGGGTGAGTGAGGAACTGAACTGCTAGATACAGTTAGATGATAATTTACATTTTAGTTTTTAGACAGTATATTGGAAAATATACACTGTCAAAACGTGTTCTGTAATTGTGACAGGTTAGAAACATCTGTATTTCCAACTACCATTACCTGTCCAAATACAATCTGCACTATTTTTCCTACAAACACCTCCTAAACATTGCCTCTGCATTACTAGTAAACCCAACTGAGACTGCAGCAAATTAATGTCTGTGCTGGTTGTTACCTTTCATCACCAAAACTGCTAAATATATTTCAGTGCATGTACAGTGTCTACTCCAGAAGTTCCTAGGAAAATATAAGTTTGCTCCATATGGGATCAAAACACTCAGTACTTTGTGTGAAACTGAAATCAAACTTTATCCAGTTTCCAAAAAATAAGCCATTCTATGAAAATAAAATGTACATTTTCACTTCTTGAAGCATTTCTTAACATGGTGTATACTTAATGAAATACAAAACAATAACATTCTATGTCCATAAAAAAATACTGTGAAGGATAGAATCTTTATCTTTTCTTGTGGTACTGAGTTTTAGCATTCATTCCTGTGTTCAACACAATATGAGGAAGAAGAAAGAAATGAATAAATTGACTTTCATCTGTAATAATGTATATCAGGACCACAGATGAATGCAAATTCTGGAAGAAAGCATTTGGAAAACATGTGAACTCCACTGGAAAACTGCTGGTAAATCTCACATTTGCCTTATAAAATGTACCTTTGCAGTTGTTTCAGCTATTTTCAGAAACAAATTATCTGCCTTTCCTTGCTGTATTAATGGGGGCAGCAGCTGATATCAGAATGTGGAACCACTGCAGATTACATTATGACCTTTATAGCAGAGTGACCAAATGATCAAATTTCAAGTCCATTCTGTATTTTGAGTAAATTCTCATTACTAAGAACTTAAAATGGAATTAACTGTCCCTTTTAGTGCATTCCTCATTTGAAGTGTTTGAAATGAATGCATAATGGGCAGGATGTCTGTCTGCCCATTGAAATATTTCACATCCAAAAAATACTGAAAATATTTAAATCTACATCAAAAGCTATAGGGAAAATACTGTTTTGTGTCTTATTGGTCCAGTAGTCTAATCCTTACTTTACATTACACATCATTATCAATCTTCCTCGGAAACAGCTCATTGCACAAAAAAAAAAAATACTACATATGAATATTAATAAATATACGTGGTACATTAATTTCATGGACTATGGTCTTATCGCATCATATTACAAGGTATTCACATACACTTACACAGATCCACATCGACCCTCAAAATAGTTGCCGTTGGCTGCTATGCAAGTCTGCCAACATTGCTGAAACATATTGGCGGGAAATTCCCGTACAGCGTCTCTTGTGGCATTGACCACCTCCTCGGACGACTGAAATCTACAACCACGTAGCTTTGCTTTCAAGCGGTGAAAGAGAAAGAAATCGCATGGTGCGAGATCACGTGAGTACAGAGGGTGTGGCAAAACGGTGCCCTGTTGCCTTGCCTGTTCCCCTTGGACAAGAACAGAGCAATGTGCAGGGGCGTTGTCGTGTAGCAACAGCCAATTCTTCCTATGCCAAATGTTTCGCTAGGGGATTTTCCTAGTTTTTGGCAGAATTTGATGTTTGCCCGTTCTTCAAACTGCCACATTTTCAATTTCCACCACTCGCATGTAACTGCAGTTCACAATAGAGGCTGTAGTTGTGCTTACACTGTTTGCACACAACTGCCTCTTGCTGTGACGAGAGATGAACTAACAGGGCATCATATCGTGCCTCAACCTATTCGCTGTAGTGCACTGCAACGACGCTTTGCGGGCAGTCCACGAAATTAGACTGTGGTAGTAGATCTCATTACATTGTATAGCTTATATTTGAAACAAATATTAGGCCTATTTAACATAATGCAATGTAAAAATCATGTATTCCTGAATAACAGAATTCAAACGTTCGGTTCTGCCATACTAATGAAGCACAAGATGTGGAAGATGGGAGAATTTTTTTCTGCATTAAATGAACACAAAGGTTAAGGAAGAGAGCGAATTTTCACAGAAGGATTTTTGGAAAATAATGTTAACTCCACTGCAATACAATTCCCCACTTTTGTTGGTTTATTTTACAGTTTTCTTACTTTTTTTCTGAAGGATACAAGTTAAACCCCTAAGAAATATTTTCAGATAATGAAAAACTTGTGTCTGATGAACAATTTAAGCTGAAGAATGTGTTAAAACTTTTATATGAGGGCAACCTATCTACTGTTACTATTGTTTTCTCCCAATAATAAACTAAAAATAATGTTCTGGCCCTCATAACATTAAAAAAAATATAGCTGAACTTTACTGCCCAACTGTTGGTAAGGAAGTTATTCTACTGCATCCATACTCAGATAAGTCAATAAGACAGGATTACTATACATATGGAAGAAATACTTCTTCCACCTTGTCCTTTTACTAAAATCTTTAGGCATGCAGTTTGTTCTAATTAATTGACAATCCAATTCTTCTTCATTTTTCAAAAACTAGGTCCATTGGTCTGTTCAGATATAGAATTCTGAAATAATGACTCTTTTAGACGTTAGATATGGTAGATTTCCTTGAATGGGGTTTGGCAATCACAATGTCTCTCTTTACTTGTGCATGAAAATACAAGACAGAAAGAATAATCCAGTCATAGGGTTAAACTTTACAAGGACTCAGCAGGATCTGGACCTGCAATACCAATATCTGAGCACTCAAAAACAGTGACTGGCTAACAATGATTTAACTAAGAATTTAGAAGAAATTAGACATTATAATTTTTCCTGTGCCCGTCACGGTAGACGAGCGGTCTAAGGCATGAACTGTCTTCGCTCGCTTGGAAACCGGGATCGTGGGTTCGAATCCCACTCAGGGTATGGATGTTTAGTTTGTGTGTGTGTGTGCGTTTTTCTGTATTTGTGTACAGGTAGAAGCCTTGCGACGAGCTGATCCCCGCCCAAGGAGTCCTACCGAATGTGTAAGATCTAGAAAAACCAAAGTGAACGGAGAAGTTCATGGAGGTAGACCTAGGCCCACTGGGGCTGTAGTGCCAAAAAAAAAAAAAAAATCCTGTATTTGTTTATATCTTAAACTATGTGAAGATACCAGTTCCATGGAGAAGAGTCCTTAATGAGCACCTAACAGTTGCTGACCTATCAAGAAGTTCTCTTTTCAAAGTATGCATCCCGTTCTGTGTCTTAACATACTGTGACATGTTGCGCAATGGAGGAAAAACCCTCCCTCCCCCAGCAGTGACGTGGCAGCTCTGGCCACGGTGACGTAGCCCCCCTGGGCTACGTGGCACCGCTTCCTACTGTGACGAGGGACGCAACGCGCGGTGACGTAACACGGCGTGAGGCAACAGCGGTACCGATTACGTAACAGGCAAGCGCTGCGACTATATAAGGGAACTACACAGCCGCCGCAGCCAGTCTAAAGCGTATCAGCCGCCGAAGTGAGTCCTCAAGACAGCTGCCTACGAGTTGAGTTGAAATGTGGCCGTCGCCGAGTTCAGTTGTTGTGAGTTAAAAGTGTATCAGCGGCCGAAGACAGTTCTCCAGTCAGCAGTGAACGAGTTCTCAAGGCAGCAGCCTACGAGTTGAGTTGGAATCTAGCCAGCGGCGAGTTACGAGTTGAACTGAATTGTAGTAGTCACCGGGTTCAGTTGTAACGAGTGAATCGTGACAGTGTCAACAGATTATTGTGTAGTGTTTGTGAAGTGTGGAAACCCGTAACATTGTTATAATCAATTGTAGCCGATACTTGTAGATTGTTAAATAAACCAATTAACAATCCGAACGGCGTCTTCAGTAACGAAACACGTTACAATACTGTGACGCGTTACCTTACGTCCATCGCCGCGCAACGGCTACAATGGAAACTGTTAAGTTCCAACAGCGACAAATCGAATACAAACAGACCGTTGCGAAGGAGCGTTCCCGAGGCAACGGACTGCCGAACACCTGAGTTGGAATAGGCACTTCCATGGTAACGCAAAGAACGGGGAACCGTTGTGTAGACAATGCAGAAGCAACGAACGCGTCTCCCCAGAAATTAACTATAGAGGGTTCGTTGCGCCCGTTACGTAACAGCGGACAGTAGAAACGAAACAGTGAGGAATGGTGTCTGGTATCCAGTTCGCTGAACAATCACAGAAGTTGGAACCTAGACGCCATACGATATAGAAGGAAGACAGCAAAAAGTCAGTAGTGGGATAGCCGTCGCCGAAGACAGTTGAAATCCAACCACGGCCAAGGATAGTTGAGACGTCGTATCGAGTATTGGACCAGAAGTCAAGTGATACTGCAAGTGGTGATAATTGTAAGGTGTGTAAGTGTGAGTGTCCAATAAAGATTCGCTAAATCCGAGACCCACGTGAAGTCATTTGTTGCGTGACATACCCAACACGTGACAATACTTTCAAATAGTGCAGTCAACACAACAATAACACTAATACTAAATATGACACAACTCGTAATACTAATTGTATAAATTGAAATTTTAATAAGTTAATTTTATATAAAATATGGATCCATATTTAATGCTTTGACACAGTTCATGGACTTACGCTACTGATTATGTATTGCCTCAGGATGACATAAAAAAAACGCAATAAGAAGTGCACGAATAAATATTAATACGATACTATCTATTTTTGTTTTATGGACTATTATTTTTATTGTTATGTTGACTGCTCAATTTGAAAGTACGTTAAAAAGTTCTCCGCACGTCATGGAACCCAAAGATTTTGTACCATGTCCACAACAGCCCATCACTGCGACTTGAAACGAAGCATACGAATCCAATCAATATCCTCAAACTCTATTTTTTAAGGTGTATTCCAACCTTGTCTTACCATATACGTCTAGGCCCATCGAGAGGTCTACTCTTTCCTCGTTTTCGGACTACGATTTGTTTTCATTTCTTATCTCGTCATGCGTACCACACGACTCTACAACATTCTTAGTATGCTGGGAAGCGGAGACGCGCAGAACGCTGCGACCTGACGCCACGATAAGCACTGCTTTGGCAATGGTCATGAAACAGTACGTAGGATCGCTGCATGTTTATTCAAGACCTATTTCCGGATCACGTCCTACGCGGATAAGTCGAGTTACGAGTTATTTTCAAACCGGGCCACGTCCAGCGTTCCAAGAGCAAGGCCTTGGTCAGGGATACGGCGGAGCCAAGGTAACCCCAATATCTGCCAGCAAGAGGCGATGAGACTGGACCCATAAGGCTACCGTCTGGATCAATGTTTGTGTACCCTCAGGCTATTACAGAAAAACGCGCTTACAAGGGATCTGAACATTTATTTTCTTGTTTCACACAGGGTTTCCTACTTATAGACAACACGTACAACACACTCCATACACCCCAAGTACCGTGTTCATGATCCATATTTGAAGTCATTAATGTACTGTAGCGTGTAGACCCCTTACTGGGTAACGACCTCGAAACAAGTAACAAAACAGCATCCGCTGCTAGGGAACAGATTCTTAATAAGCAAGTATACGCAGCCGTTACGGAGTAACGCCTTTGCAAACAAACATTTTCCCACGGAAACGATTCGAGTACAACAATTAACGGTGTTTTCTACGCGGTCCGTGCCAAGATGTTATAAAGAGGACAACTGGAGCAAGAGTTCAGAGAGAGTTGTAAGGGAGTCTGTGAGGAGAATACTTAGTCGTTGGAGAACAGATCGAGATTTTTAAGGAAATGAAAATGTCGGCGTCCTTATTACACAGATTTACTACATATACGACAGGATGGGAAGAAGTCAAGTTTTGTCCTCTCAAGATTCGGCATAATGGGCATCTTAACTCCTTTCAAACACAGATCAGAATTTCGGTTACGGCATCTATAGTTGCTATTAATAAAGCTATTATTAAATCTTCTGGAATATCAACGAAATATGCTCAGTCAGCACGAATAAGTGATGTGTACTTAACAATCCTTTCCTTACATAGTCACTTGTACGAGACTTCCCAGACCGCAGTCAGTACGAAACAGCCCAATCCCGCTTACGCGTAACAGCATCTATGCAGCAGTACCTAGAAAAACTGACATGTGCTACCATCTGTACAGCTGTACACATTAACTATAAATAACTAGACACTAATAAAGAGTGCTGCGGCCTGACATAACTCAGGCGGTTAGTCGTCGGCTTCACTCTATGGAAGCCCGAGTTCAGTCCCAGAGTTGCTCATATGGCATTTGCAATATAAAAAGTGGCATAGGGGCAGGTATTTCTCGGGGAACTATGGATTTCCCTTTTCAATGACCATTCCACCAACGTCCCATATTCACCTATGGTCAATCTGAGGCTGCAGAACCAGGGGGGTTCATTCTCACTGCATTACAGATAACAAGTCATGTATATACCTTCTGCATGAGTCAGTAGCATCGCATCTGTGGTGTGGAGATTCTGTCTGATGTGTTGTCCTACCCCTTGTGGAGCGAAGGATAGCCAAGGTGATGTAGCGGTAACACTATACACCTGCAATTTGGTGTTGTGCCATGGCTCACAGTAGAGAAATTGGCTTTCAAAGCCACAGAATGAGGAAGTCATACATAACTTCAGCTTAATGCAACAGAGCAGCGTGTTGAATGAGCCTCTGCATAGCCTCATGGCCCACATTAATTACAATTAAGGGGATATTTGCTGATGAAAATGTAAAAAGGCTTGGAGGACGACCTCCGACGAGCCAGGACGGGACCCAAATCGTGCAGCTCCGTATTTTATGGCTGAGCCTGGTCAGTCAGTGGTATATTTCAAGGTAGTGAGCCGGACTGATGGAGGCATTAAGAGAACTGAGGCACGTTTAGAGAGGTTAGGCAGGTTTAGTTAAACTGAGAAACTGGAGACACGAGAGGTCTGAATCACGAGGCACTTATTAGCTTGTATTTTTTTTTTCGTTGGCACAAAACCCCCAGTGGGCCTAGGCCTACCTCCATGAATTCTCCGTTCACTTCGGTTTTTCTAGATCTTACACATTCGATAGGACTCCTTGGGCGGGTGATCGGCTCGTCGCAAGGCCTCTATCTGTACACAAACACAGAAAAACGCACACACAAACTAAACATCCATGCCCTGAGTGGGATTCGAACCCACGATCCCGGTTTCCAAGCGAGCGAAGACAGTACATGCCTTAGACCGCTCGGCTACCGTGACCGGCATTATCTTGTATAGCATGTCTATACAAGGGCAATTTTGCAGAATTGGTCGAGTGACTTATGCCATACTGATATATTGGGTTTCTGGACTTTATCCATCGTCCTGGTTTTTAAGATAACAAATAAAAACACGACGTTTCGGAAACTGGATCTGTTTCCGTCCTCAGGTGAAGGAAAAGGGAAACACCTATTCTGTTGGGTCCGTTAGAAAGAGCTAGCCTCAATCACTGGACTTATGCCATGTTTTCTATGCTGTATTACTGAGTGACATTAGGTAAGAAACCTTATTTCAGAACAACGCAGCCTACTGCTCAAGTGTTAGTCTATTCAGATGTGCCACCACGTGGTCAATAAGGAAAGATCAGGGGTGAATATGTGAAGGCATTGCTAGCCCTACAGACTTCATTCCACTTCCCGGTCTATTTTATTTGTAATATCCAGTTCGAATTTTGTCGGTTTGCTGTCCATCCTGACCAAGAAAGTTCGCAGTTTTCCTCAGTATCCCCAGGCTAAGAACGTAAAGCTATCCTTTTAACAGGTGTGAAGGCCCATAGAGTTGTGAGACGTCGAGGCTCCCATATGTTTCTAGACAACTGCCTTACAGATGGCAGTGAGGTTGTTAGCCTTACGCGCCGGCCGCCCTTTAGCCCCTCAGGAAAATTCCTGGTACTCATTTCTGTTAGAGGCTGAGTCGACACCAGGGCCATAGTGCGGCTGGAAGGGTCAAGTCAATTGAAAAATCCAATGACCTCACTGTGATTCGAAACCGCGACCTTCCGGCTTGTAGCATAGTGCCTCAACGAACTGCGCTACCGCGTGCCCCATCCCCAGGCTAATTTTGGGATGATACCATCAAATAGACCACGACTTCTTCCTTTCCGAACGTTATGCACTCACTGTTCATGATCGTCTTTCCGCCTCACTCAATCCTATATAACCTCACCAATCAAAACAACGTCTATTAAAAATGTTATATTTTAGCGTCCTGTTACACTGATTCATGTTCATAGTTTATGCTAACCGTCTTACAGTGTATACACTTTTTCACCTTATTCTTCACTTCCACACTACATGTTTCAGCACTAATGTGCCATCCTCAGGTGTCTTTATGCACGTTAAACTACTGTACCGCATGCATGATGTCTTCATTCTAAAATTACTAAAATCTGTATTCGTCATATATGTCGATGAATTCTAAATAATAAAACTTTTCAGGATTCATCCCACGTCGCACTCAAACACGCGAATTACGCCAATCCTCTTTTATGTGAGCATTCTTCCTACATACATTTGTGTATCGTGTTCTGTGATGTGTTTTGCTCCTGTTACTGCATGCGTTGCTCCCATCGTAGACGGGTTCCTAGGCAACGGCCTGTAAACAGCATCAGGGGAATGGTGTTTTCTGTACGGTCCGTGTCGAAAAGTTATAAACAGGACTGTTAAAAGGTTTTTTTAATTCGTTTAGTGGGGGGTGGAGTCCAACTGGGTCCAACGGCGGCCACTGATTGGCCTACTGTACCTGCCCCGGGTGATTATGATGATGGAGAATTTCGTGGAATGAAGATTGGCAGGGGGAACCGAAGTACTCGGAGAAAACCCGACCCAGCGCCACTTTGTCCACCACAAATCCCACTTGACCAGACTCGGGCCGCCGCGGTGGGAAGCCAGCGACTAACCGCTTGAGCTGTGGCGCGGCCGAACTGTTAGGGAGTTAGTCAGTGGAGTGAGTGAAGAGTTGGTTGGTGAGTGAGTGAGTGAGTTAGAGGACTGCTGCTGTTCGGTCGGTGTGAGCTGTTGCTGTTAGAAGCTGGTAGCTGAGGCCGGGGATAGCTCGGGAACCCAGATGAAGGGGGGACATCCACCGTTGGAAGCCGCTACCCAGCAACGGCTATCGAATACTGTGATATACTGAGAACACTATTCCGTGTGTGACAGTGAACTGTACAGTGTAGTCAAGCGGTATATCAAAGAGTCCAACGAATCCGATTATCAGTCCAAAACCCGTCTATAGTCACACTCATACACGTGAAAGTATCTTCATCTACTCCAGTATTTGGGTTTAACAACCCTAATGAGATAAAGACATGCCTAAAAATTATGAAGATTCATTTTGCATAATTTTCTCAAGTTTCCTGTTCGTCATCCATGTATGTTTCTCAGCACTTATTTGTCGAACATTCTGAATGTAGATTCCTCTGTTAGAGCAAGGGTATCCAAACTACGGCCGGCGGGCTACATCCGGCCCGCGAAAGAATTGTGCAGAAATGCGCCAATTGAACTAATTTTCCAATGAGTACAGGTAAAAAAAATACTTGTTCATAGATTTCAACTGATGTTTGTAATACCTCTCAACTATTAGTATTTTTTCGTGGTGTTGGCGATGAACTTAATGTCACACAGGAATTAGTGTCACTTCACAGCATGCATGGCACTACAACAGGAGATGATATCTTCAAAGAAATACAAAAATCACTAACAGAATATAATTTGGACCGGAACCGTCTGCAGTGCGTGACACTTGATGGAGGGAAAAACATGTCTGGTATAAAAATATATTTGGTTGGCCAAATCACAAAAGCTTGTGAGGATGCAGGATAATCAAAGCCAATGTTTCTTCACTGTGTTATCCACCAACAAGCACTCTGTGCAAAACAGGTTGATATGAGCTCTGTTTTAAAACCTGCTATTTCTATCGTTAATTTCATTCGCTGTCATGCACTTAACCATTGCCAGTTTCTGTCTTTTCTCGAGGAATGTGATTCCGAGCTTACTGGCCTGACATATTATACTGCAGTTCGATGGCTTAGCTGTGAAAAGGTTCTTTCGCGCTTCTTTCAGCTCAGGAATGAAATTGATACATTTCTTATCGAGAAAAAGTCATCACGAACCACTTTTATCAGATACCGAGTGACTTTGGAAATCAGCATTTTTTGCTGATCTGGTGAACCATATGAACAATTTGAATTTAAAGTTGCAGGGTGAAAATAACTTAGTCTGTGATTTATTTGCACTTATCAAGGCATTCAGAGCAAAGTTGATACTTCTGGAAAGCCAAGTGAAAAATTGTAACTTTGTTCATATTGTCGCGTATCGCGGGGTATATCGCGACAAATAAATTCTCGACGTGTTCGATGTAGCGAATTTTATTTCACATTCGCACTTACAATCACCCAATTTACAGATTTACGATTACTGCTATCTGCAGTATCACAATTAGTACACTCGAAATGCCACAATACAACTGACCGTTGCTTTATAACTCAGTACAACTCAGTACAACTGACTGTGAATAGCCTTCGCTGCTCCGTATGTAGCCTCGATCGGACAATACGGGAAAACGGCCACGTAATAGGCACCCTTTGCATGGCGCTGTGTTGCTATGTAACGCTAGCGGAGGTAACCGCTGTTACTACTTGGTGACGTCACCGCTGTTGACTTGCGTTGCCTAGCGACCAGGATGCTAGGACTCGGCTAACATCGGCTCGCTTCGGCTTCGCTCGGCGCATCACGGCTGGCGGGGG